>NC_084963.1:7247207-7449707 GCF_949316205.1 Platichthys flesus
GTCCTTCAGTAACGATGACCGCCATGTCATGGCAAAACACTCCACCATCTACCCGTCCTCTCAAGAGCTGGAGGCAGTTCAGACGCTGGTGTCCACTGTGGAGTGTGCCCTCAAACATGTCTCCGATTGGCTGGATAAGAGCAGAAGTGACGTCGACAGCCAACCAGCAAACAGCACAGTGGAGGACGACCCTCGAGAAGAGCCCAGCGAGGAAACAGTGGAATCCAGTAACAGCTGCAGGTAAAGTAGAAGTAACACTTTATATTTTTTACATTCTATAGATTCATTATTTAGTCTATTAAATCCAAAAACCCGATTTGACACAGAAGGAGACATCCTCTTGTTTTCTGATTCGATGGCTGGAGCTGCTTCACTTTGACGAGGTGTCTGATGTCAGAGGGTAGTGATGATGATGCTACTCACAGCTGATTTTAGCCAAACACATTCTCACTTTTGGTAGAGCTGTGCATGGCTCACAAGCAGTTATCTCTGGTGTAAAAAGAACTTCGAGTCATTTTAGACCAGCAAGAAAAACTGTAAAATTAAATAGCTTTTATTTTTGTTGGAAATTAATTGTTTGTCGATCATTATACAGATTAAGTGATTTTCTCTTTTAGTGCTAACATGTGCTAATAAATAGTTTTTTATTGCATTACGTGTATAGACAGTTCTGCTCAAACGCCTCAGTTCCTGGCACCAAAAGCATGTTTTGCTCTTGAGGAAATTCACTTCACTACTTGACAATCTCTGGGCAGAGTCGCCACGGTCAGCGACCTCCATGAATCTTTTTATTAAGTGTTCACTACATCTCATTAGAGCCTTTAATTGCCTTGTCAGATCTTGTTTTGCGAAGCTGGCACCTTATATTTTCATCTTTAACGGAGCTACTTACCAAACATAAGTAGAATAAGTAGAACAGTAGAATGATGTTGGTTTTAAATGGAGTTATGCTATTATGTTGGGCAAATTGAGATATTTTTGGGCATCACGCCTGCAGTGTAATCTGATTGATTAGATGTGTCACAAAATTAAATTATGATTAATTGTGAAGTATTGGTGATTTTATTACATTAACAAGGTCGTTTTCTTTTTAGTTTTTTATACTTTTTTTATAAATCTCCTAGATCCAGGCATATATATGAATGTAAAAAGGCTCAAATTAAAGTTTTTCCTCCATACATTTAACTGTATATGTCCTTTCTTCCCCTTTAGCAACAGGGAGCCCAGCAGCAGCGGCGGCGTGCTGTGTGGCGTAATGAGGATCGGCCTCGTGGCCAAAGGCCTCCTGGTTAAAGGCGACATGGACCTGGAGCTGGTGCTCATGTGCAAAGAAAAACCCACACAGACATTGCTGGACACTGTCTGTCACCATTTACCCACACAGATCGAAGTAAGAGACACACACACACACACACACACACAACAATACAACAACACACAGACCTACACATACACACTAACACTAACATCTTAGCCCTGCAGTTACATCACAGTCTGACAAATTATATCCTAAAAGTACTATTTTTATCACATAATCCTCTCCAGTGTCAGAATTGAAGCTATTTGGATAAGCTTCCACATTTTATGAGTGTCTCTGCTTGAGTTTGCTAACTCCCACAGCTCTGGACGTGTGCGTGTGTGCGTGTGCGTGTGTGTGTGTGTATGTGTGTTTGTGTGTGTGTGTGTGTGTGTATAAGTTCATGTGTAAGTGTAAAGAGGTGAGTCGTGAGTGTTGGCATAAGTGGGCAGCAATATCTGCAAGTGAGAAGTCGAGAGGTGTTTGTATGAGTCATGTGTGATTAATACTCTTGTCACTACGTCAGTGTCATGTTTCCTCATTAACAAGTCATGGCACAGAAGTGGAGCTCCTTACATTCGCTCTCACACACACACACAATACAAAACACACTGACACCTACAGAGAGGCCACACTAAGTGCAGCTACAAACATGCAAGATGGTTTAAATGGTTTTTTTATGTGCTCTGGCTTATAAATCCTGTATTTATTCATTTCTAATACACAAGATTAAACTTAATTCAACTTTTTCCCTCATTCTTAAGCTAACATATCCTCTATCCTAAACTTTAACCCAAGTTTAAAACAAGTTATGTATTTTGATGACCAGATTGGCCTCACTTCGATGCTGAGTGTAAAACAATGAAATAACACAAGTGAATACACACAAATGCAATCAACTGGCAAGTATTTTGACAACCGCAAAAACAGCCCCACTTGTACTTATTGCAAGTTATCTCATGAGATTGCACTGATTGTTCAATTCAAAGTAAGATTCTGATGCTCCTCCCATTTAAAGATTGTTATTTTAGCTCAGAATATCAATAACATCCTTTGGCCAGAAACAGACCCATTTAGAATTCAACAGTGAAACAGAATCACCAAGGCAGTTTTATTTTCATCCTTAAATAATGTCGAATGAGTGATATCTCAGCAGATATCGATTTACTTCTTCTTTTCAATCGGTGCCACGTTGTGACCTTCATCATCCACTTATGTCTGTTTGACACATGACAGAAAGTGACAGAAGAGAAATATGAAGTCACAAGCTCCTCGCCTGAGGCAGCCATCTTGGTACAAACCACGACAGAACCCAAACTCACGCTGAAGGTTACTCTCACCTCACCGACCATGAGGGAGGATGAGGATGAGGAGGAGGAAGAGGAGGAGCAGGAAGAGGAGGAGGAGGAGGAGGAGCAGGAGCAGGAAGAGGCAGTGGAGAACGGGGAGGATGGAGAAGAAGTGCAGGAGGAAGCAAAGGAGGAAGTAAAGGAGGAAGCGGAAGAGCATGAGAAGAACGGGCAAGGTAGGAACCTCCAGTCAGGAAAACACACTGAAACACACAGACAGATGAATTTTGTATTGCACATGTATATTTGATTGTGTAGAGCTCCAATGTTTTTATTTCACTTAACAAGAGGTTTGACCCTATTTACTTGTTCTGAAACAAGACGCGACAGCTGCAGGACACAAACCAGAGCCGAACACACAGGAACTGTTCAGTCTAGTAACAATCGTCTGTCCCCAAGCCTCCCGTCCCTTTTCATGGGTAACAGGAACTGGTTGTAATTGGTTGTGGGCAGTAGGACGGGGAAGCAAGGCCAGCAGGTCAGGGAAATCAATAACCGAGCAGTAGCGAGCCGGCCATCCATCCCGTGGCTCCCGTCCAACTAGACACTCAGGTCTCCATGAGAGATGAGAGACAGCTCGAAGGTTAGCCGTACATCACGCCACGTGCCACGGCACCACCGAGGAGACCGCTCGTATTTTCTCTCCTCACACGGAGGAAATCACACACACTCAGGAGAGGACACACACACACACAGTCGTATTTTGTACCTGACGGATGAAGATAGCTGTCACACTAGATGTCTGAGATTTCATCAGGCATCGCTGGAGGTCAGGGGGTGTGGGGCAGTTTGTCTAATAGGGTTATCTCTTAAAAAGGCAGCATGTAATACTCTGGGCTCAGACTACAGGAGTTTCAGGCAGGTTTAAACCTGATTCAGCTTTACGGTATCGATGTTCGGACCAGTGAGAAGTGGCCATACGCACTGGTTATAAATGAGGCCCCAGAGCTAAGCAATGGTTCATTTTTAGGGTTACTTCACCAAGCGAGCTTCTGTTGATAGATATTATGAAATCTCACTAAAACAATAGATAACCCATGTCTCAGCCTTCTTAGACTTCAGCTTAGAGCAAGTTCTCGCTCCACACCACTCTCCATTTTGTTTGTGTCTGCTTCTTGCATCGCTGCCTCTGGATGTTTAAGATAATAGAGACAAATATCTGCGAAGCTTCTCCGTATGTTCGTGATGAAACCGGATCTCTTTTTTAAAAACTGATCCTGCGTGTGTTAGAACGTTGCTATCAACATAGTAGAGATATAAAATATCCTTGAAAGACACTGGTTAAGTGTAAATAATTGCTGTGGGATTCCCATGTGTGCAGAATGTCTCAGCCGGCTCTGGATATTTGAATTCTGTTAGATGATTTAACATCGCTTTCTGATTTAATAATCATCTCTATATCACTTTTAAACAGTTTTAATCAGTCAGTGGTTTTTATCTATGGCCACAGATTACATTCTGGATTTTTGTGGTCTCTTGGGAGGAGGGCGCTGTGACTGTAAATCAGAGGACACCCAACAGTTCAGTTCCTTTAGTTTTGTATTAACGTCGACTGAGGGAGAAGACGACTGCAGTGACACAGAAGGAGATAATGATTAAAGCCGAGTTCTGACTCAGCGATAGAGAGAACAGTGGGAGGGCTACTGAGAGGAGTCAGACTGAAGTGATCCACGAGCCTGAGATTCACCTCGATACAGAAACACACGTCCTCGTGCCGGAGAGAAAGCGACGCTGCCGTAACGGCCAGAAGAGTTCAGTGATAATGTCAGATGGATTTCTCTCGCTTGCGTTACAACACGTTTGACATTTCCAAACCAATAACTCGAGGGAGGGATTTTCTTTTAGCGGGAGATTGATGAGGAAAATATTTACCTAGTTTGTTTTAGTTCACCCCTCCGCCCGGTTGGCCCCCACGCATAATAAACACTCCTTTAAAACCCCATGTAACCACACTCATCATACACAGCATCATCTGACTCAGCTCGCCCTGCACATCCCAGGCTTTGAGCTGAAGGAATTCGATATATTCTGGTGTGTCGGGCGACATGAATCAAATGCTTTGATATAAAAGTATACGAATGCTCCTCTTTTACCAACTCCGACTAAACCCTGCCTTGATTCCTCCTGTGTTGCGTTTGCCTCGGACTGGGTCAAACCATCTCAAGATTATTTGTGTTCCTTTGTTTTATTTCAGTTTCCCTTCAGGAGCACTTGATTCTGTGTTTGCCCGGACAGGGCGTTGAATTGCTTTTCTCTGCACCATTTCTTTACAAGCCTGTGAAATCAAGTGCACATTATGAGAAAAAAAAAACACAACAACAAAACTCCTATTTTGACTCCTGCCTGGTGCAGACTGGATCAAAATAAATACAATCCTCTTCAAATACATAAAGGCGAGATTGATTTACCTTGCTGGGCTGCCGTGAAAAGACTGGATGTGTCTTGATGACGCCCACACACAGTAAATCAATCACTCCTTAGGTATTTGTTTGGTGTATGTCTGTGGGGGGGGCTTTCCATCCCACAAAGTTGCCTCTTCTCTCGTGACCCCCGGTGGCTCCTCTTCACCGATTTGCCAGCGAACGATGGATGTAAATTACTCAATCACCGTTGAACAGCGTGTGTAACGTTCAACACATGCTTGTGTAGAAGAAGCAGTGCATCCTGTGTTACTGTGTGTCAACACGCGATGCAGTTAACACACACAAGACTGATCGTTGTGTTGAAAACGACACCGTGTGCGTTTTTTTTTTTTTTACGAGCATTCATCGCAGATCTGTGAACCGTAGAGGAGAGGAACAACTTTGTGGCATGAAAAGCACCTTGTATGTACCAAAATATCCATGCATGTGTGTGTGTACGTGTGCACACGCACAACGGCCCCCCCGTGTGTGTTTGCACACCTGCACACGCGCACAACTTCAAACACACACACTCAGACCTGACGTGTGTGTGTTTCACGTTCTCTCTACCGGGTTGTTATTGTTTTGTGGCAGTGTTGGGTGCTGCTGCGCACAGAGTGGAGGCTGAGGAGGAGGAGGAGGGGGAGGTGCTGGATAGACACAGATGTCTGTTGGCCCTGGCCGCGCTGCGACACGCCAAGTGGTTCCAGGTCGGCACCCGCTCACTTCCTGTCTTCCTGCCCGATGCTTATTGTAGCCTGACGATTCAGCCAAAGGGAAAACACTCACCATCAGCTGCAGTGATACTCTGGTGCTTTAATAAGCCCACTCACTTTAATCAAGAACAGATGCACACAATTATCATCATGAATTTTTAATTTTACATTTATGTTAAGATTAAATGCAAGTTTGGTAGTTTGATTAACGTTATATTTTACATCATCATCATTCGATTTGATTAGATCTTGTTAGACATTAAGAATTGGAAAAATTAAACATCACACAAAACACATACGTATCATTAGGCTACAAAAGCAATGGTTGATACTTGTTTTTCTTTTTGGCTATTATGTGAACCTGCCTGCTCTGTACAGTATGTCAGTGCTTCCCCTTGATTCCCCTCCCATACCCTTCCCCATCTGTCTCCCCCACTCACTTGACTTACTAAAGCATTGTACACGTTTAGAGGCAAATCTCAGAAATATATATATTTGGAAATAATTCAGAATATTCTCTCTGTGGAGAGTTTCAGACAGATACGATCATTTCATTATGATTTCAAAGCAGGCTGTTATTTATGTGTTTGCACAAATGCTACTTCTTCTGCGCTCAATCTCTCCCTTCCTCCCTCTTTCTGTTTAACCCTCCTTCTTGCCTCCCTCTGCCTCTCCTGCTTCTCCTCTCTCCAACCCTCCATCTCTCTCTCTCAGGCTCGAGTGAACGGACTCAAGTCCTGCGTAATTGTTCTCAGGATACTTAGAGACATGTGCAATAGACACCCTGTCTGGGAACCTCTAAAAGGATGGGTGAGAGCTTCACTGTAATTACCTGGAGTGTTAATCCATGAAAACAAAGTGTTAAGCCCTGTTTTCTTTGCATGTTGCACATTCATCTGTGTGTGCGTGTGCTCCTGCAGCCATTAGAGCTCATCTGCGAGAAGGCGATTGCCACCTGCAACAGACCTCTCGGAGCGGGAGAAGCCCTGCGCCGAGTCATGGAGTGTCTGGCCTCAGGCATTCTGCTACCAGGTACGAGATGGAGCCCATCAATATACTGTACAGCTGGGTTTTCATGCAAATTCCTGCCACGGCTGAATACCAGGGCAGAGGAGCAGGTCCAATCTGGGCAGAGGAGCAGATACATGGAGATTCTGCCTCTTGCCACATTTTTGAGATATTTCTGTAGAGAGGAAAATTTGTATTAATGACCGAGCAGAGAGCAGCTGTCTGACAGAGGTGATCATTAAGAGAGCATCTTAATTATGACCGCAGAAGAATTCTTGTACTAAATATTCAGCAAGAAAGACAAAGTTATGCAAAACAATATGATTCCAAAAAGTTACATTTTTGCTTTAGGATTCCCATGTCGGCAGAATATTTCACTGAGATTATCTGAATGACCCATGCATCAATAATACATTGTGATTTGATTTAATCCTTTCGCCACACTGCAGACATTTTTATGGCATTGTTTTTTTTTTCTCCAAATGTCTCCAAAATTAATTATTCACAATGTGTATCCATGAGAGAACAAAACAGCGTACATGAATATTGAGAGAAAAAAATATATATACATCACATTTAATTTACAGGTACAAAAATCTGTCCAATACTGGAAAGAGATTTAAGATACAAATTTAAAGTTCAGGATTTTTACCAATTTCATTTGAAGTGACTGGTTTGAAAAGCTCAAAAGCCGATTTTGATATTATACTGTTCCTGCTGCCATTGATGATAATGATGATGATGATGATGAAGATGACCCTTTCTGTCACTTGTGTCATGACTGTGAAGCCCAATTAAAAGTTGCTGTCCCCCCAGGTGGTCCAGGTTTGCACGACCCATGTGAGAAAGAGCCAACGAACACACTCGCCAACATGACCGACCAGCAGGCCGGAGCCATTACCTTCAGAGCACAGGTACACACACACACACACACACAGGTTAAATACACAGTTGTTATCACCCAGCTGTACTTGCCCTGAGCTGTCAGTGTGTGGGAATCAGTGAGGAACCCGCCTGTTACCACAGAGCCCATCACTGCTATCTGCATGCTCGCAAACACACATATGCTGGTGTGAGTGGCATTGTGTCTCTCCAGAAGCAATTGCGTGGTGATGCATTTTAATGATTGGTGTGGGAAACTACTGCCACCACCAACCATAAATCCATCTCTGACACCCTGAGGACAGAATTTGCATGAACGCACCTTTCTGTGTGCGCTGTCGTGACCTTCCTCACACACACACACACACACACACACACACTCGACTGAGCAGGGCAGCCGCTGAGCCGCACAGCTTAGTGAATCCCGCCGTCCATTTCCTTTGAAGGCAGCCCGGGCGGCGCTGGAATGTCAATAGGGATAATTGTTGCAGATACAAGTGCGGATAGGAGAGAGGGAGCCGTTCCGTCAATGAGCTACACAGAGCCTCAAGAATGTGTCAGACACTCCGCCTCCCTAATGGATTTATATGTGCGGAGTCATGCTGCTCATCTCTGATTGGTCGTGCAGATTATGAACGCGTACAGTCGACCGACAATGATGAGTTAACACTGGGACATGCTGGTTAGTGTGTCTGCTGGTGTTAGCGGTATTTACGTGGGGAAAAATTCCAAAACAGCAACTCTTAATATCTTGGATTTGTTGGGGCGTGAACATCAAGTGTTTAAAGATAAATATTATTTAATCAAATCTGTGTCTTCCATGTTGCCTTCATGGAGGTTAAATATCAAATGACTCTCTTATCCTGTGTTTTTGGTTTCGACAGCATGCTCTCAGACTTATGGCGTTCGGACAGATCTACAAGGTGTTGGAGATGGAGCCTCTCCCCTCAAATAAACCATCACAGAAATACCCCTGGTCTGATAAAGAAGGTTTGTACTTTTGTTCACCTGCATCATCCTTATCCCTCGTCTTTACCTTATCTCTGTCTTTTATCCATTTCATCCTCCATGTCTGTCTTTCATTCTCCTGATTATCAGTCTCTTCAGGCTTTCAGGCCTCTATGAATCCATCTTCCACTCTCTCCCCACTAATCATCTGAGAAAGGATCAGACAGACTAATCATCAACCTTACTCAGGGGAGTCTGGATAGAACGCACCTGGGTTCAATAACAGTATCAGGGTCAGATGAAGGCCTATCCACTGTTTTGACACATGACCTCTGTGGACAGATGAAGTGGTATCTACACACGACTGACAGCAGCTTCAATAAGTGACCCCTCCAAAGATGAGAGAGGTTGTTTGATGTTAAGCTGTTTGATTTTCTCCCAAAAAGTGAAGCCAAAGCTTCCTTATCACCCCCTGGTGGCTGGCTGCAATAGTAAACCCCACCTAAGCAGATGGGACATGGACCAAACAACTGAGTCAAGGGACTGTGTTTTTACGATGGGATGTTTTTTGTCTCAGTTCGCAGTCGAGAAAGACTCAGGAGTTGGCAAATTTTCAAAGTGACTTTCATGGAGACAAACAACCCGTCTCAGGCCTTTAGGTTCCCCAGACACCGACATGGAAAGTCGCCAAAGCATTTAAAGATTAGGCTGCGTGTAGGAAAGGAGCTTACATGTCTTCCTCTTCTGTTTGCTGCTCTGCCTCCTGTTTGTCTCCATCTTTACACTCGTGCTCTTGTATGGTTTGTTTTCTGCAATGTTATGCCCCACCCATGCATTTCTGTCACACACAAGAGCCTTTGTGTGCGTTCCTATAAACATCCTCATGTAGCAAGTGATTGATTAGTGACACTTAGTGTCTCTCTCTCTCAGGCTTGGGTCTGAAGAGGCCATACGAGGATGGACTTATGGACGACAAGGACCTCATTAAGAAGATGAAGAGGAATCTGAGGAAAGGTACGAAAAGGAGGCAAAGTGAAAGTCATTATCTGATTGTTTCTTCAAACAGCATTTAAATGATTGCCCATTGGACTCAATCGGTTTTAAAACTGGAAATAAAGTAGATATGACAATACATACCGTCTCATACAAGTTACATTTAGTGTTGGATTGTCTTTATTTTTTGTATTGAGACTCAAGTACACAGCAGCACCGCACTTCAGTTGTCTCCATTCTGTGTGCCCCCACCCCTGTCTGGTTCTCCACTCTCCTTCAGTTCCTAGGAGGCAGCTCAATATTATTGATTGGTTGTGTTTTAGTAGGCCACCCAATCATCTCCAGCTCTTTCTTCATACAAGGAGAAGATGAACCACGACTAATGGAAGCAGATAGGCATTTTTAGATATTGACAAACGGGAGGAACATGATTGAAAGAGAAAGTTAAATAAACCGGCACCTTTATTCATCATGAAAACAGTCCTAATATCCTGCTAAATGGGATTTATTGCAAACACCATCTCTGAAATGGCCCCAGTTTGTCCCACTACAGCTGGATAATTGATACACCCCCAGTAAAGCCTTATTCACTCAACCCTTGTCTGCTCTGCTTTTTACTGCAACCCTTCATTTTTCTCCGCATTAGTCTTGGACAGCAAAGCCATCGACTCCAACCAGCCAATGAACGCTCTGATGCGGCTGAACCAGATCCGGCCGGGGCTTCAGTATCGCCTGCTGTCTCAGTCGGGCCCGGTTCACGCTCCGGTCTTCACCATGTCTGTGGATCTGGATGGAACCGTCTACGAAGCATCTGGATCGTCCAAGAAGACGGCCAAGCTCCACGTCGCTGTCAAGGTGAGAACAAAACAGAATCAGAAGATATCCGTGCTCAACCAACAGGATCTCAATAATCAACTAGTACATCTAATGAATTTCATCCTCTGAAATCACAAAAGAGCCACTAATAAAGAGAGGATTCCTATTTGGCTACCTGAAGGATTTCCTTAGCTTCAGCATCGGACGGACCTGTGTGCATCTATGATTATGCCTACTGGTGTGTGTGTATGCGTGAGGATGGATGGAGGTGGGCGAATCCATGTAATCCCAAAGTGGTTGTGAACAAAGAGGCTGTCCAGAGCACAGAGCTGGGATAATCCGCTATCCACTCCATTCCCATAAAAGGCTCCATCTCCCCCCTTTTCCATTCCCCTTCTCGCTCACTTCTTTTTCCCATGTTGTCACCTTTTGATCTCTCTTTCTCTGCCGGTTCAGCAGCTGTAACACAATCTCCTATTTGGGTCAAAAACTTGTTCCTCTGCTTTTCTCCTCTTCCTGCTCCATCGCTCTGAATGTCTCTGCTGTTCTTCTGGCTCGGATAGGTCACTATAAGAAGTGAGCTGCGTAAATGATGCTTCTGGAAGAGTTTGATTTGAAAATAGAGAACTGATAGGTTTCGGTTTGTTTACTAACTGCCCAGGGATATTTCTGTGATAACAGCAGTAAATTAATTCCATCACACTCAAACTCCCTGTTAACATCCATCCTCAGAAACCTGATCATTGCCATGTAACCTGGCAGGAACACTCCCAAGATACTTTGACGAGGCACTTGAAATCTGATCACTCAGACTTTCAGAGATGGTCTGGGACACACATGGCCCTGCTGAACGACCGCCTACTCAAACGTGCTTTGACAAGCTACAGTTTCACAATGACCCCAAACACAAATTAACACCAAACACAAATTACAGTCCTCATCGAGTTATATGTGGCAATGGACACATCATTAACACTGACCGCCACATCTCGAGTTTGTTTTTTCAAACGAGGAACATCAGGTTTCATTATAAAGCCACGCAGTGATTCAGTGAGACTTCCTGGCTCCTGTCTCTCAATCTGTCCTTTTCAAACTGACACCATTTAAATAACAGACAGAGCAAGGTCCGATCACAAGTGGGCACAGGTTCAGGATTTGAATGACAGGTGCAGTCAACAGTCAA
Source organism: Platichthys flesus (assembly GCF_949316205.1). Classification (NCBI taxonomy): domain Eukaryota; kingdom Metazoa; phylum Chordata; class Actinopteri; order Pleuronectiformes; family Pleuronectidae; genus Platichthys; species Platichthys flesus. The sequence goes on from NC_084963.1 coordinate 7,258,802, forward strand.
ACTTGAGGCTGTTTGTGATTCTAGTGTCAAGGCTTCATCATTGATCTTGGTCTCAACCAGATTGTCTCTTCTCCCCAGGTTCTCCAGGCGATGGGCTACCCGACAGGTTTCGACTCAGACCTGGACCCCATGAGTTCGGATGAGAAGTCGGACGGTGAAGGGAAGAGCGACACGTCCTCGCATACGAGCAATAACCCAACTCACACCTCGGACAGCTCCAACACACTGGAGGTGGGGAATAAGAAACGTACTGAAGTAATTAAAGCAAATCACTTCTACTATTTTGAAGGGCCCAAAAATGCTATATCTAATATTTACTGTCCTCAAGTAAAGACAGATCTATTTAAGTTAGAAGTGAGATGGTTTCACATTAAATCCCTTCATCCTCACCCCCTAGGTGCGAACTCAGGGTCCCATACTGACAGCAAGTGGGAAGAACCCCGTCATGGAGCTGAACGAGAAGAGACGAGGCCTCAAATATGAGCTCATCTCTGAAAGTGGAGGCAGCCATGACAAACGTTTCATTATGGAGGTGAGAGTTTCATATTCTGATGCATGCACACATAAAAAGAGAAAGTGCTGAGCCGTATTATTTAAGTATAAAAACAGGTAAAAGGTATAAAATCATTTCACGAGTACACATCAATGTGCACTGTAGCCAGCGACATATACAGAGGCAGAGTCAAGGCCACACACTAACAGGCTGATCGCCTGCAGAGTCAATCAGTCAACTTGGTTCCGGGAGCAGGACTCTTCTCCGTGGGGTGTGCTGTTTTCAGACACGCCTGGCTGCTCCATCGCTCTGCTGATTGATTAGCTGGCCTGCCTGACAGAAGGGCATTGCTAAACAAGCTGTCCTGTTCAGCCAGACTCACTGGCTGATGACTGATAAACACCACAATAAAAACCACGAGCAGAAGCCACTACAACTCGAACTAGATAAGAAAAACCGCTGTGGTAGAACTATCATACGGCTCCAGACTAGCTTTCTGTTTCACTTTCTGTGTGTTAACATCTTCAGGTGGAGGTGGACGGGCAGAAGTTTCGCGGGGCAGGCCCCAACAAAAAGGTAGCAAAGGCTAGTGCTGCTCTAGCCGCCCTGGAAAAACTCTTCTCTGGTCCCAACGCAGCTGCAATCAAGAAGAAGAAGATACTGCCTCAGGTAAGGAGCCACAAACAGAGAGGAATGTGCGTTTACATGAAACAACAGCCACCAGTTTTAGATTTCCTCTCAAGGCTCAAGTCAGTGCAGCTTGACAAAAAACACTAACACTTCAGAGCCACAAGACCATTGGTCCAATTTGTTTTGCTGGCCGTAATCAATAACACTGAGTTTAACAAGTGTCTAATCAGATCAGGGCTGGACAGTGATCTTATTTAGTTACTGAGCTTGTGTTCTAACAGACTCGTGAACAATGAGGCCTGTGATTGCATTAGAACAGGGTCTTAAACTAGTGTGTGTGGTTTTGCAGTGGCTTTGGCCCCTTCATCCAGATATCTGTGTATGTAAATATTAAATAAATCTTTACATTTCAATGTTTGAAGCAAACTCACGTGTGGTGTAAAATGTGTGTGTGCTCAGACTAAAGGAGCCCTGGCGGCGGCAGCAGCGGCCTCAGCAGTAGCAGCTCAGGTCGCCAGAGGAAGAGGAAGAGCAGCACTTGCGAGAGGCCCCTTCGTCAGTGCAGCTGCACCTGGATACATGACGCAAGGTAGGGACAGTAACCTCCACCAACAAGTGTGTTAAGAGCACGATAATACAAAAACTACTGGACGGATTATCATGGAACTTGGTGAAAACATGTGATACGAGTCAAGAAAGAAATCGTTACATGGCGTTTTCCTTTACTCAGAGCTTCACGGCATTGACCTTTTCTGCTTTATAAAATAGGCATCTTTTTCCCCTGTAGTCGTATGGGAAATATCACCGGTGACCGTCCTGCAGTGCAGGATGGTAGCTGGAGTACTCAATGATAAACTGGGTTATCAGAAAATCATGCAGCAAAACTATCCAGTGATTATGTTGGAGTTTTTGTGATATTAAGATCTCAGTTAGTGCCAAACATCCACCAATATGACTTAGATTCATGTTATGAAGGAGTGTAGCTTATACTCTAGAATCTAGACAGGCCGTAACACTCATCTGAACTCTGTGTCGAAAGGAGCAGTCAAGAATTTAACAAGTGCACAACTAAACTGGCCCCTGTAATCTCCTCCTCCTCAACAGGCTTCGGGACGCCATATGGCTACAGCCCTGCTGCAGCAGCTGCTCCTGCATACGGTATGTGCTCCATGTTTGTTTTCCAGTCCACTCCTCATCCATCCTCCATCTTCAAGCTTCTCGTACCTTCTCCCCTCTCTGAACCACAGTTTCCCCTCAATCTACCACAACTGCTAACAAAACTATATCACTCTTCAGTGAGTGTGTACCGCCGACTGCCTCTTTGCTGCAATTTCTCCATATTTCGAGGGTTTGGCTCTGATTTTCACTCATAATTAACCAAGTTTGACCCATTGCTCTTTGTTGCTTCAAACTAATTAGTGTGTACGCCTCGTCCGCTCACTGGTTGTTTCTCACACTGCCCGTTGCCTCTCAAACCCTCGTCTCTAATGGATCTGCCACTGTCAAAATACCCAGAAATTGAAGGCTGTTATGATGAAACGCAAACACACACCTACGCACACAGACCATAAATTAACCCAGACACCCACTGTTCTGCTGCAGATTCATTTCTGCTCAGACTATCAGGAGACATAGTGTGAGTTCCTCACTTCTCACACTGTTATTTAAGACGGGCTGGGGGGGCAGCTCCGGCACTCTACTCTGTTCCTGTCATGATGGTGATGCTGCTAAAGGGTTTCAATGTCCTCCCTCTCTCTCCCTCTCTCTCCCACACACAGACATTAATGACTTAACTCTGCACTTGTCCATGACCTTTAACAACGTAGCTATTGGTGCAAAATCCACTGAATACATCTCTCCTGAACATTAGTCATATTGACCTCAACAGACTGGGCCTTGTGTGGTGTGTGTACACATGTAGCATTGCTGAGGCCCCTCTGTCCACCCTGCAGCTCAGACTGTGAAAGGCTCTTATGTGCTGGGAGGAACTGGTCTGAGGCCTCAGGCAGGCGTTAAGTTGCTCCCGGAGGACCCAGCAGTCCCGAACATGAAGCGCACCTCAGTTCAAGTGTTCATGGAACTCTGCATCCGTTTACCGTGTTTCCTTCACTGTCAACACACTTCACATGTTATTATTGTGAAGGCCAAACTTGGAGAAATACTCAGAATTGGCCAATACTCAGTGGCCATGACATCTAAAAATGTAAAAGGGAAGTCAGTAGATTTCTTCATGAACAGCCAAAGAAAAGACTTAAACGTCACCAGAGCAATTGATCAAGAAAAAAATGAAATAAACTAAAATATGATGCCAGGGTTAGGGTCTTCTAATAAACTGAAATTAGCCTCACAACCTGCTTTCTTCTCTTTAACCCTGAATCTGTCTCCTACTCGGTTCTTCTAACCGCTGACTAACAGCTGACTACAAGCCTTCCTGCCTGTCCTCACACTACTAAAACACCCAGTTGGGGATGCCTGTTGTTTTGTGAGCACACAAAACACTTGGTGATTTGTTGCCCTGGACTCATGCAGAGCTGTGCTCTTCTCGTGTCTCCCCTCCAGGTTTGCCCAAGAGAATGCTTCTGTTGCCTGTCATGAAAGTTCCCGCCTACCCCTACCCCCACTACCACTTCTTTTAGCCTTTCAGGAGACATGCAAACCAAACGCACCTTTTTCTAGAAGGGAAACTCTTTCCGTTTGTATTTTTCTACAATATCTGTGGAGGGGAGAGGTTTAAGGACTTGAGCTGGAGATTTGTAAAACCGCTTTTATGTTTTTGCTTTTTGTTGCGTTTCTTTTTCATACCGTTTCCAAAAACTTTTAAATACTGCAGGTTTAAGTTTCTTAAAGAAACTTGAAGGATTTGTACTGTGAATTGTTACCTCATTCCCTGAGTCTAAATTATATATCTATATGGACCTTTTGTTATTTTGCTTATTCTTTGCTCGGACGAGGATAGCTTTTGCAATTTAAGACAAGCAAGACACACATTTTCTGTAAAAAGAAACAATGTGAGCTGTGCGAAGGATGTACAGGAGAAAATAAATTATGTTGAAAAATGAATAAAGTTTATCTCCTACAAAGTAAGACTTGCCTGGTGTATATCTGATTTAAAAGCGTTCAGCAGAAGGATCTTTTAAGCACTCTTTAATAACTACAAACTGTAGGGATCTCAACTAACGTTTCAACATCAAGCTTTAATATTCCAGCCTCGTATATCCATCGATTGGATTTGAAGCTTTCCACTTTCCCCGGCATCTCTACTTGCATCCCTCTGACCCGCTTACAGTCAGACGAGGAGGAGAAGACAAAGGATGAATTTAGAAAGCTCTTGTTAGATCCTGCGTCTTGCATTCAGCGGCACGATCTCATTACCTGATGTGGATTAGTGTTTGGCAGCTTTCCCACAGCCACCACCTACAGCACATACAGATGGCTTATATAGAGCGTGCAGCCTTTTGTCATCAGCAGTGTAATATTCAGGCTGAATTTAATCTGATTTACAAGGGCTCCAAAATAAAAGACAAAAGTATTTCCTTCTACATAGACTCCCTCTTAATTAACATTTTATATTTTTCATGATTCATTATCACATTTGTAAGAATCAATTGAGTCACTGAAGCTTTTTCTCAAAACAGCCCTAGATGAATATGACAAGCATGACCACATGTTTCAGGTAAAATTTTACAAATTGATAATTTACAAAATGAGGAAGGTGGATAAACTAAATAGAGATGAAGGTCAAAGGTCAGTACCTGTCTAGCTAGTTAAACCGGCCCTTCTCCACATCTTGGTCATCAACCAGCGAGAGATAAACCCTGAGGACGTCTGCATGTTTACGGCCATGAGGTGCAGCCATTGGTTGAGAGGACCCTGTATCTTGTCCAATGGTTGGTTTTTATCAGAAAAGCTTTACTTCAATCTTCCATGATAGATAATTTCATCTGTTAGTGTGTGTATTCTTTTCCTTTCATACTTTGGTTTGATTTGATTCTTACCTCACACAGAGCCAAAGCCCCACAGAGAGGATTTACCTCCCAATCTGATTAATCTGTTTCTGATCCCATTTTCACTCTTCACATGCTTGTTTCTTAGCATCCTACAACCACTGCCTAAATACCTGAATAAATATTCTAACAACTCATTTTTGGTTTGATTAGTTCACCCTGAAAACTGACAGCATGAAGGGCAGCAGTAGATGTATCAATCAGAACCAGGCTTCCTGTTAGCACCGACAGTCTTTATGCTAACTTGAAGTAATCTTATCCCAAAAGAAAAATCTCTTTAACCCATTAAACACATTGTTTTTAACAAAGAACTTTATAAGAGTCTGATTTAATCATAAATTACTCCCATTCTCTCTCTGTCCTTCCTTCATCTGTCTGCAGGGGGACTTTTCATTGACAACCCCTTCTACCAGCCACGGACCCTCGCTCCATTTATCATCCACCTGGGCCCCCAGGATCTCTTCTCTGAATTCTAGAGGAGGCAGGTTTTGGGATTCTCTTGTCACTCTCACACGCCCACCTGTTTTTCTGTCCCTGTGGGGGGGCTGCCTTTCTGACCCCGGCTAACGGACTCACGGATGCTTAACAGTTTTTGTTTGACCAGTCCACTGGGGGGAAATAAAACTTTTCAGCAGAACTGTCCAACCCACCAACCCAGAGGCTCGAAGCGCCTCTGTCCCATTTTCTCCCCTCTCCATCCAGATGGTCTCGTCGGAGGAGGAGGGCGACTTTCCAATAAGCAATACTCGGATTTTACGGAAAACGTTCAGCTGTGACTGTGCGAGGCTTTGGCTGAACCTCTGTCTTTCTTATAGCAATACATCTGAACTCGTCTCTTTGAGCTCAACTTACTTGAGAAGATGTGAATGTTTGATGGAGTTTTAACCCAACACAGCATTGCAATAGTTCATTTTGATTGTATATTCATTGTATGTGTGTGTACGTGTGGCTATAACGTTACTATATACACATATGTATGGTGTATGTTTCTATTATGATGTGTTGATGATAATATTACTATACGATGATGTATTTATGTAAATACTCAAAATATAACTATTGTTGGTATAAATTATTTTAGAATTATAAAGTGAAATCTAACTAATATCACAGTATAGCTTTCTTCCAATTTTATATACACTGAGCAATTGAGGCTAGTTCTAGAAGATGCAATATTATCTTTGGTATTCCTATTAACCCTGTGCTGTTAGAATTATAATGCTTCCTTCTTTCTTTGCTTCACTTTTCCTCTCTTTGATGTCTTTCTGAGCACGCTCTCCGATGCCCGAGGTTTGTTTACATGGGCTGGATAAGGAAGTGCTCACACACTCATAACCTGATCCACACAAAAACACTTCACATGTCGGAAAGCACATTTTCTATAGTCTCACTGCTGGCAGGGAACACTGCTGTTATTGTACGTGTGTAATATGTGTATACTCTGATGTACGTGCTCCTCCCTTCTAACATGAACGGATCCGCCCATCGACACACTGGCCTTAGGGACTCAAAGCACAGCTCTATGACACCGCTCAAAGCTCCTCCCTGCTGCAAACACATTCACACCCTCCTCCCTGCATCCTCCTCTGGCCCGTCGACACTATGAAGTGATGCTGCTGGTGGCAGAAACACAAAAAGGCCAAGTTAACACAGTGGGAAGGACACCACACAAACTACTGGCAAACTAAATGTAAAGCCCGGCTAAGATTTTAAAGAGCAGGACATTGAATTGGATTCACATGCTCCTGTCTTGATTTTTTGCCCAAACTGATTTCTCCTGTAGCATTTTCCAGTGGATTTATGGGGGTGGACACATTTCAGCAGTTGTTGACATCAACTAAATAAATGTTTTGAAGCTTATATTAGTGTTTTACCACGTGATGCCTTTGCCACAACACCTGTGCAAAGAAGACCACGGCTGCCTGTGACCATCTGTGGAAAAGATACCTAGACATAAGAAAACTTACCAGAAGCTCCTTCAAAAGCCTTAAGCTCCATCAAATAATCAGAGTATAGGTCTATGACATTAAACTCATACGAATAAGAAACAAAGTCAAAGTTTAGTCATAGTTATAAGTAGTTTTAGATTCAGTTCATCCATTTCAGTTAGGCTTGTTCTGTGCCTCGTTGATCAGCATTGGCAACTCCTGATTGGTTCCCCTGTTGTTACATCACTGTTTTAACAACTCAACTCCTCTTATGTCAATTTAGTCAGAAAAGCAAAGAACAAACACAGATGCAGAAACAGCCCCAGCTTCAGTGGAGCTTATTGTCATTTTCATGAGACCCCATTATTTATAAAAGGAAGCTGATTGTAAAAAATGTGTTTTCAGAGCCTTTACTGTGCTTTTTAAATGGAACTATTTAAAAACACCAGTCACCACATGTGAGGAAGCAAGACCAGATTCCGTGATAAAAAATGTCTTGCAAAAGAAAAATGTTGATACTGACTTTGTATTTGAGGCCGAGGTTGAGTCATTTGAAGATTTGAAGCCTCTTAATGTCATTTATGTCAGGTTTTTTCATCTTCTTTTCCCACTGACCTCAGCTCCCTGTCACTGTCCTGGTTTCTGCAGAGGGACATATGGAAGAGAGAGAGTTTCAGAAAATTCATTATACACAGCCATTAATCCATCTCAGAAATGTAATTGCACCAAAGCTGCTACACCACTGCTGCAAATAAAAACTTAATAGATACAGCATTTTATTTGCTTATCTTTGTTTACATACAGTGTGGAAATGCACCAGGTTTGAATATACCAGAGTAAATTAGCAGCTTTAAATTGCTTAAGCATTAAAATACTTCTTATTAAAACACCTTCCCTGACAGTTTTACCGTCTATGGATCTTTGCAGAACACAGTTTTGATTATTCTCAGCTTTTCCCTGCAGCTTTCCAGCAGATCTCAGCGCACGTGTAGACGTCTCATTTCCAAAAACTCTCCAACAAGAATCTGACGCTGCTTTACTGAGACTTTTCATCCTCTTGTGGAATTCACACACAGGTGAATAACTTGGAGCTCTGCTGTGTTGAAACAGACTCTCCCTCTCTCCAGATGGCCCACATTAATAAGGCAGGCGCATACCTCGGTGAGCAACCTTTTCATTTCCCCTCAGACGGAACAGACACAGTCACCCGGGCTACTGACCCTGTCCTCTTGGTCTGTTGGCTGGACAACTGCTCTCAGAGGAATCGTGGCAGAGCCCAGGGAGACACAGTCGGTCTAAAAGAGGCAGAAGGCATCTGGTGGGACTTTACACGCTGATCCACAGCTGACTGATCATTTCATCTTGTTAGGCAGAGGTCCAGATTGTATCTCAGAAAAAGGAGGTTCGATTTTTGGCCCCGTCTTTTGGTTGGTTGGTTTTACAAAAATGTGCTGAACAGATTTTCAAATTAATTGACACTAGGACGGGACATCGACCAAGAAGAACCCGTTAAATTTTAAAGCGTATCCAGTAGGATTTTCACTTTCTAAAATTCCTAGATATGAATATAAGGGGACTGTTGGTCTACTGGGTGCCATTCCTAGTACCTTTCCCGTACTGTATAAGATGAAAACCAGGCATCCTTTACTTTGAAACTCCTCAGAGTGACATGTTTTCCTGAAGAATGGCCCTGTGGCAGGCTTGGCGTGGATAGATTTTCTAGAGACTAATGGGTGTTTGTGCTGGACCTGAGCTTTCTGACGGATTTTGTTCCTGCTCCAGCGATCCCTAGAAATGTCTCTAACCGTGGCAGCCATTGTCAACAACCCTTGCATCCCTCTCCCCTGCAGCTACAGTTTTACTAACACTGCCTGTCTGTGGGCGTTCAACAACAACAACAACTTACACCTGTAACCCAAGAAGCACAAAACAAACACGACCAGCGCACCCACACATCCTTCTCAGGGCTACCTGACACATGTATATGCAAATGGCCACACACGTCCGAGCACACATGTAATCATATATGTAAATATCTCCCCATTCGGTCCCAGCACATTAAGACAGCATGAAATTCTCTGCTTTGTATATAACACTTATGATTGTACTGTATGTGGTCAGTCATACATGTGGTTAGGCCTCGTTTGTACTCTAGGATTTGAGCCATGTCTGAAAACACACCCCCATATCTCCATTTATTGTCTTGGTGCTTTACGATGGGCTGTCTGTAGCACTGTACAAAATAGGTTTCACTTTTTAGTTTGCTTTTCTGGAAGAACAGCAGATATGTTACGAGGGAAGAGTTCAATCATCAGAGGACGTTGTTTTTCAGCACCAAACACGGAGGCTTTGCATGTTTAGATGCTGCGGTTTGTTCATTAGATCGAGTATGAAGTGTTTTTGCTGCCAGGCGACGTCAGGTTTTTGGACTTTCTATTAGGAGACCTCGTAAGCTCCGTTTCCCAAAGGCTCCTCTTTATCTACGCTGCCAGGTCAAAGGTCAAGAAGGAAATTGATGCAGAGATGCTTTTGGGAAATGGGGTTAGGTTCGCTCTTTAAGACGGATTTATCCAGACACCGACGCCTCTAAAGCCTTTGTGACATAAAATCTGAACTTCTCGGCAGCCGCAGAAGAGAAACTCTATTCAGTGCGGGGTCTGATCTTCACCGTCTAGACAGCTGCAAAATGTCAGGTGGGTGAAAAAAATATCAAAACACAGCAGCTCCTGAAGGGAAACTTGCTCGTTCTTGTATTAGCGCAGAGATCAGAGAGAGAGGAGTTTCACAAAGAGCCTGAGAGACACAAACGAGTTCAACTGAGCTCTGCAGAGCAGCAGAAATAGATCCTGGATCACATTTCAACTGCTGAGGCAAAGTTAACCAGACTAACTGCTGAGCAGATCGTTTTCTCTGGGTGTGTGCATGTGAGAGTCGGGTTGAGCTGAGGAAAATGGGTGTGTGTGTCCGACCTGCTCATAAACTCCTGGGGAAGGGGAGATATTTCACACACACACACAGTCACACTGAGCATGCTGTTGCATACTTCCTGGTCACCTGATTGTTTAAGTCCAATTTCCTCCTGATAAACGATCAATGCATCATTTTGGTTGAGAATGTACGCTGTACTGTTGAAGTGATTGTAGAGTAGAATGTATTTACTCATAGAAAGAGTAAACTTACTTTTTGTAGAGAAGCATATACAGAATATATATATGGATACATACATACATATATTTACACACACACGCATCTATATATCTTTTGAACTACTTGTGTGTGTGTGTATGTGTGTGAGTTGTTTTGGGCGCATCAGCCCTTTTACGATTTAATATTTCTTTCCCCTTTTTAAATTTTTATTTATGATGCTTTGACAACGGTAGCGTTTTATGAGTGACAAGTCGTTCCTGTAAATATTATTTTTATCAATTTATTTTATTTTTGACAAAAGGGGATTAAAAGAGACTTTTTCATGATGCTGCCTATGAAATAATAAAGTTATATCTGTCCTCAGAATCTATTTGATCAGAGTAAATGTTGACATGTAAACAGTGAGTGTTTCAAAAGAGACCGATGACAATGAATGTGGGATTATTTGAAGTCACTGTATTGATCATTTTAATTGGTAGCAACATTCACAGCGGAGACGATCTCTGGGCGTCACTGTTCTCGACATATTCTGCTTGATGAAATGAAAATAAAATTGAGAAAGTGCTGAATCTCTGGAGGGACGTATTTTTTCCCATCATCTCTGAAAAGTGAAACTGAGGAAGCGTTTGAACATTTGACGATTATCAAATATATTTATAACCTGGTGTTTACTTTATTTCAATATAACGCTACAAGACAAGCTTCAAAAAATAAAAAAAAGTATTAGCACAATGTGAAAAAGTTGTAAAATTGGGCAAATGTCCGCAAATATATGATTTAAGAATTTGGACATATCAAAAACATTAAAATATGTTGTATAAAATGTTTTAGAAGATACAGAGAAAAAAAGAACAGAAGAATCTTCACCAATAAATGAATAAAGAAAAATGTTGTCATAATGTAGATCAAAGACAGTTTGTATATTTAAAAGACAGCTTTATGCTAGTAGCAGGCTATGCTTTTGAAAGCTATGCTTGGAGCTAACATATATCACTGTCAATATATTAATGGAGTGTGGTTAGCATGCTAACATTTGCTAGAAATAAACACAAAGTTTCAGAATGTAAAAAGACAGAGCAAATGCATATAAACAAGACTACATCAACAGATGGATGCTAGCAGTAGGCTAAGCTTAGGAACACCCTTTACCAATCAACATCTTAGCCTGTAACATTTGCTTAAATTAAATAAACTAAGTTTGACCATTTAAAAGAGAAAGAACAAAACATATTAACTGGACAGCTATATGCTTTCAATAGTCTATGCTAGCAGCTGGCTATACAAAGCTATGCTTCTAGCTAAATGCTAACATGTTTATACATGTTTAGTTAGCGGACTAGCACTGTTTTAAGATAAATAGATAAAGACTAAACAGAGACATATAACAAGATTAAATCACACATGGGATTTAAATGTCCACATGATGATGAGATACGATGAAGATGATGGTGTCACACTCACCCAGTGGAGGTGGTGGAGGAGCAAACTATGAAAAGATGCTGGAACAAACTGGACAAAGAGACACAGGTGAAGAGACACTCAGGTGATCAGGAAGGGCGGGAAAACCAGACAAAGACAGGAAGTGAGGCCATTGACACCAGAGACAAACAGGAAGTTGCAAACAACTTGGAGACGAATGCAAAAAGTCAACACAAGTAGAACAACAAGGCCTCTAAGTTTTTTTTAACAAGTCCAAGAAAAGATCAACAAAAAAGTTACAAAATGTCCCTGAAGACTCACAACAAATGCACAATCACAAAAACGGATTAAAGTTCGTTGGATGCATCTGAGAAGAAAACTAACTAACCTCCAGACACCAGGCTGAAAAATAGTTTAATGGTATATTTGCATGCAAATGTGGAATGCATTAGGAATTTATATTTATTAAATGAATGCTAAATCATCTTCATTAGACATACCAAAAAAAAAAAAAAACACAACACCTATACACAAATGTTACATTGACTTCACTTGGGCCTGATCAGTGAACTGTTTGATTCGGGAGACACGCTCCTAAATGTCATCCTGAGCACAATATTTTGGGTTTATTTTTGTATTCAAATGTTATTACCGTCCCAATGGGAACCTGCCCACATGGTTAAGGCCACATTCTGACACTCAGAGGTGATAATACTTGTATCTTCATGTCAGAAGATAATCAGAGAGTCCAGGTTAGGGCCCATAATTATCAGGTTTGTGGAAGAGGAGTTTCCCGGAAAGGGTTCGGTTCAGCAACTTGAGCTGTCAGTCATCTTCGGAGCGGCACTGCTGACGACTCAGTCCGAGGATCCGGTGACATCTCCAGCTGTCAGCGCACAGCCACCGCCGCCAATCATCCCGGGGAAGCCACGAGACGCTGTTTGTGCGACTGTGGGTGTTTTTTCCGGGGAAGAACAACTGGAGGGAGAATGTTCTTTTTGTTGGAAAGAGGACGAGGATTAAACTCTCCAGACGACGACAGTTATCCTGACAAAGTAATCCCTGCTTGTCAGATATCAGCAGATTGTGAACATTTCTTTGTTTTCATGGTATAATTTTCCTAAAAAGTGACACAAACAAAGCCATTGTAGAGATCTGGATATAATGTGTGTTAGTGTTGTCCTCCATCAATGTGAGAAAACCTCTAACTACAACAAAGCAACCGTCTCAAACTTCTCATTCTGTCTTTAGAAATTAGAAGAGCTTTCACATGGAATCATTCTCTGTTTAACTGAAGCAGAACTGGTTTGATCCCAGTCGGATGATTAAGCTTGGCCGTGGGCCTCCTCTCACGCTCTCGGAGTTATGTTCACGCTAATCTGGAAAACCAATAAGAAACGCGACACCAGAGGCGTCTGCGTTGTCCACATTCATTCACTGTGCCTCGATGAGCGACCTTGGACTGGGGACAACTTCCTGGATTGGCCCCGATTATGTTTCAACACTGATACGATAACAACTCAGATTAATTTCACAGGACTGGTTTGGTCCCTCCTGACGCAGGACATTAGGGCCTGTTAATAGACGACACGATTCACTAAGTCGCTTAAAACGATAGTGGAGGTGGCGGCCAAACTTTCTGGCTCCGCAGTGACCACTGGAGATAGAAATGGATGAAATTCGTCACAGCTTGTTAACGTCCACTTAAAGAGACATCTCCTTTATAAACGTTTGAAATCCCTCTGATAATAAACTGCTGATGAGACAAAATAATAAATCCTTTCATTGAAGGGATCAGCGTTTTCTATGGGAGATTGTGACACAATATTTATATTTGCTCACTTTTTATAGATAAAACAAATGAACAATAAATAAACAATAAACAAGCTGAAGAGGAATCGAGGGATTCCCAAACAAAATAAACATGTGAAACACATTCAACCCCTAAAACCCAAAGGATGTTGGTTTGAGCGAGTTCACAGAAAATACCTGCACATGTTTCCGATGCTGCTGCAAACTGAGGCTGTCACTAATCTGCTGTAATCATCTCAGGAGTCATGAGGGGACAAAGGACATCAGCGGCCGGAGGATTACTGTCCTGGTTTTATTTTGAGCCTAACTTTCAAATTGTTTTTGATTTCTGGAATCATTCTGTGACCCTCAGAAGACGGTTCCCACTGGATTAACCAAAAACCCAAACTATCAATTATGAAAACAACCAGAGAAGAATTGTCAGCGTTACATTGTGTAAATCTTTAATATTCATATGGTGAGTGTACGTGTGAGTCTGCAAATAAATTAATAAATTCTCAATCTTAAAATAGATATTTAATAACTGTATGTCATCAATGCTTTTTCTAACCCGGTGATAAACTCGTCAAACCTGCCGTTTGCCGAAGCAACACAAGGTCAGTGTGTATTCTTACATGCAGGTGACAGGGAGTTCAGGAGGTTGTTAGGAGGCTCTAGGGTTCAAATGGCTTCACACACACGCACACACACACACACACACACACACACACACACACACACACACACACACACACACACACGCGCACTCACACACACACACACACGCACTCACACACACACACTCAGATCACAAATCACTCCCGACAGAGCAGCAACTGAAGATGTCCGTCCCCTCAGCATTCCACTGTTGCGTTTGACTGTGTTACCGCCTGTTGCTTTTATTTATAGCTCAGTAATGCATGACAGAAGGAGGGGGGGGGGGGGGGTAAGGTGTCAAACTGATATTGCATAATGCTGACGCTCAGTTCCTGCGGCCGCTGCAGGTAGCAGGTTTCCACCTCGCCCTGCCTGCTGCTCTGCAATCTGCAGCTGCAGAGGCCCGAGGCAGAGCCAAGACCCCCAGCCCCCCCCCCCCCCCCCTTCATTGAGGTATAAACACTTCACATTATATATATATATATACGTGTAAGAAGACCTCCTGCTCAGTTTGATGCACTGAGGCCCGGGCAGAGAATAGCTGGGATCTGACTCAGATAACGGAGCCAGATGTCAGGAGGGGACGTTCTCTGAGGGACATGATGAGCGATGGAGCTGCAGCCAGAGGACATACAAGCCACACAGAGATGTCCTCACAGCTCCGGGGGACACAGTCCCTTCAAGAGGCTGAGAGGTAGACGCTGTGTTCACAGGACGTAATTAGCAGAGAGAAGACAGGTTTGTTTTCATGTTCAGAACTTCCTCAGATGTTCAGAGACATGTTCCTGAGAGGGGACTTACAGAGAAGTCTCATTAGAACAACAGCCTGCGTCTCCTTCATCTCCTCCTCCTCCTCAGCTCCTCATCACAAGACCTCACAAAGGAGCTGGAGAGAAAATGAGAAAACATTTATGTCTTTATACATTTATATATAGAGGGTGCTTTGAACTCTGGTGACGGATAAAGCTTCAAACACACAAACAGTACCTCGTCTAAGTCTTCACAAGACCCATTTACTCCATCTATCTATAATATCTCTCTCTCTCTCTCTCTCTCTATCTATCTATCTATCCATCATCACTTAACAAGAGAGACAAATGATAAATGTTTTTGTTCTCAAATGATGAGGAATCTATAAAAACCTGTCAAGTCCTTTATTCCCTCTCATTGTTTTCACACTGATTTGCAAGTTCCCCTCTTTCTGCTGCTGATGGATTTGATTAAAATAATGAGGGCTGAATATCAAACCTCAAAACGTGTGAATTAGCATCTTTTTATTCAGAAAGTTCTTGACTTCAACTCCTTCACATTATGAGGGAAACGTTCTTGTGTCACAACAGATGTTTTAATACCATTTGAGAACTTTGGATTCATCTAAAAAATATCAAAGTAAGCGTTTCATGTAAAATAAAAGTATTTTATGAAGACTTGATGGAACTTATCACAGGTTTCCAGTTCCCAAGGTGACGTCAGAATTCTTTTGTTTAACCAACATCAAGATGATTATAAAAGAGATAGAAGAAGAAATTGTCCGAAAAATCCGATATTTTTAAAGTTATATTTAATAAATGAGAAAGAAAGAAGCGGAGATGGTTTTGTGTCGATATCTTTATATTGAAATCCATGTAGTATACACAATGCATCCTACTCTATTACAAGTTCCACACATTGATAATGTTGTTTCTGTTGCTGGATGATAAAGCTACGTTTTGGCATTTTAATATAACCAAACAGCAGTGAGGCCGAGGAGCCTGGAGCGGAAAACCAAAACGTTAAAAAACCCAAAACGTAGCTGTGGATTAAACGGTAGCACGGCAGCAGGTAGGTCGGTACGAGGAGGCGACATTAGTTAAAGTTACAGAGTAAAAAATCATCAACAAAAAACTCAGTATTTTAAATGTTTGTTATGTACAACCCAGTGCCTTCCGAGGAACCACTCCTCAGCTTCTCTCTCGTCTCATCGGGGACTTTTCACAAGTAGATTCCAGCCAATCACATTCCACCTGATGCAATTTACAGTAAAGACTCATTTTAGGCTGAAGGAAATAATTCCTAAAAACGACCCCCCCACACACAAGCACTTATAAACCTGCAGAGCCCCTCCCCATGTTCCCTTTGGCCTGATTTAGAGGTTGTTAGATGGACCCCTGCTGTGACCTCAGAGGACATTACACTGAAAGACTGACTGATGGTGTAACTCAGGCTTTAGGTGCAGAATTACATGTCGGGTGTAACACACACACACACACAAACACACGCACTCAGTGGCCAAAAACATAGAGTTTTCCCGTAACACGTTGAATTCTTCGAAGCGTGAAGTTTTTGGAAATGTTTTACAGAGATTTTATTTGTGGTTCGATATAAAGTCGATCGATTCCTGCAGGTTTGTCTCCTGGGAGCCGTCCCCTCGCCGTAGTGCCCCTGTTCCACCTCGTTCCAAACCTGCTCCGCTGAGTGGAGGGCGCTCAGCTGGAACGAACACGGGTTCCTGTCATGTTCCTGGATCCGTCTCCGGATGACGAGTCACACGACCGAGAGGGGACTCGACAGGACGGGGACAGACACTGTGGAAATTCCAGTGATGTTAACAAACCAGGGCACGCTCCTCACTCCTGCTTCTACCCAACAGTCAAAACAGGGATTCAAGCATTTAAAGCCACATCTGACCACATCTCAGCAAGTGACATCAGGAACTACAAGTGGTTTCATATTGTAGAAGTTTGTATTTATCTATCACCTGCCTGTTATGGCCTACATTCTGAAATAGATTTGAGCAACTTAAAGGTCCAGTGTGTAAGATTTAGGTGAAAGGGATCTATTGGCTGAAATTGATTATATAAAATAATCTTATCGATGTTTTCTTTACCCTTGAATGAGCCCTTTATATTTAAATACTTTATATTTACATCAGGAGCGGGTCCTCTCTACGGAGGCCACCATGTTTTTTTTAGAGTAGCTCAAACTGGACAAACTTAACACATTTTTTAGTGTTATGACAACTGAAGGTTTCCACAGGTGAGGGTGAGGTGGGGGGTGTTCAGCTGCAACACGTAACTCCACCACAAGATGTCAGAAGATTCTACACACTGAACCTTTAAGTTAAGCCAATATTCAACAATTCTTATCTGTGTCCTCATGTCCTTCGTCTTACATTGTTTTTTAATTTAGTGACCACAATGTTTCTGTTTTCCTCGCAGTCAAAACCATCTTTCAGATCATGTCTTCCTGCTTTTTTCACAATAAATCACCCCACGTCTCGATCACGTCTGCGTGTTTGTGGGATCCTTCTGAATGAAAGGGCCGCCGAGTGTTCTGCATGTGTTTGTAATTCAGTGCTTGTGTGTGGTGCTCAAACGGAACCCAGTGGTCTGAGTGCATGGGGAAAACTGTTGTAATACAACAGCACAACATGTCACACGGCTCGACAATATATCAAACATGGCCGTGACAGTTCAGGTCAAAGGTCGCGGAGCAGCTGGCGCCCACAGAGAGAGAGAGGCGAAGAGGGAGGTGTGTTCAATAACGGAATTGCAATGTTCTGTGTGTGTGTGTGTGTTTTCCATCTTTGACTCTACACTCCTCTCAGCCGTGTTCATGGTTTCTAACAATCATCGCTTCATTCTGGGTTTCTCACATACAGACACATTCGGTGTGAAACATGCAGAGGTTTTCCTGATTTGGAGCTTTTTAAGTTTCTTTGTGCTGGAAGATCCGAACCAATCAAAAACCTTGAGCAAGTTTCACGTCTGAAATTTGATGGGAGGACATATAGGCTGTTGCTCTTTAGTCACTTAACAGCTTTTAAGCTTCTGCCTGTTTTTTATAACTTGTAAATTACATTTTCATCTCAGCTCGTATCTTTTATCGACCTTCAGATCAAGGCTTCGTCAGCAAACGTCTCTTTAGCTTCCTTCATAAAACACACTTGGACATTTAAGGAAACTACACAACGTTGGGGGGTGGGAACTGTTCTCCCTCACATGCGCTCACACACACACTCGTTACCTTAGTGCTTTTTCTTTCCCTTGGACTTACGCTCTGTTTCTCCTTCACACACAGCTTAATGTTATTTCAGTCAATTAATTATCACTCAAACATGTTTCTTTTTTTCAGCCGCAAACACACAAAGAACATAAAACAATAAAACATGTGCACTTGTACACAAACACACACAAGCGCGCACACACACACACACACACACATTCTCTTTACATAAGCACATTCATAAACATACATAGAAAAAAAAAAGGTTTTGTTCAACGTAAATTAGAAAAAGCTCAGTTTTGAAAAGGCCTATTTTAGCTCTCGTACCGAAAAACAAACATTTGACAGGGACTGGTTTGTTTGTGCCAGTAGTTTCGAGGGGAGCATGCAGAAGAGTCAGGGAGGACGGGGTGTGTTTCTCTCTGTCCTGTGAGGACAGTGTCAGTCCAGGTGTCCTACCTTCCTTCTGCCACTTTTTTAATATCAGCAGTACAAAGACAGAAATCAATGAAGCAATCCTCCAATTTTCTAAACGCTTTTCTCGTCGATTCCTCCGGGGACGATGGTACCGTCGTTCTTTATCTTGTGTTTTTTTCCAAACCCCTTCTCATCAGCACGGTCGGCTGAGGTCATTCGGGGTGAGGAAGGCGAGAAAATGGTTGATTAGATCAGTGGGCGAGGGAACGGGGGGGGGGAACGAGAACATTTTTGTTAGGTAACACAGTCTGTAGTTAATGATCGTCCTGGGTTTAAATTGTCAGTGTTCAAGTTAAATATGGCCCAGTTAGGATTAGGCGTTTTTCAGTGTGGTGAGTCGCTCTGAGCTCCGCACACGGTTGGTAAAACTGGCTGGATGGGGGAGGGGGGGGGTTCAGGTTAGGTGGTCTCCTTCCCCTGGGTCCCAGTGACGGTTTTGATGGAGCTGAGCGTTCGGTTGAACCAGGTCTTCTTGGCGGCCGTGACCTCGTTGAGGGCCAGACCCAAGTGATGCTCCAGGTCCTGACAGGAGGAGAAAGAGAGGAATATAAATGAGTGATAGATAAATGAGCAGTTTTCAAACCTGAAAGTCTGAACCAAGCTCATGTCTTTGTTACATTCTCTACATTTGTCGATCTGAATTTCCCTCGGGATTAATAAAGTATGTATCCATCTATCTATCTATCTATCTACATTTGATCTGGTTAGTTTTGGTTTCATTAAAGATTGCTTGAAGAAATTTAACTGGACATTTTATTCTCTGTTGTGAAAACTACAAGCAATCCTGTGAGTCTTTTTCTTCTTCTGTTGTTTCAACTGATAGACTGGAAACAAACCAATCCAGGGTTCAGTTTGATAGAGACCACTTCTTTTGTCCAGACTACAGTTTGGTCTCTTGATCATAGGTTGAGGAACGTGTCACACCCGTTGTTTTGGTCCTGACTAGACTGAGAAGTCTGAAGGTCTGAACCAAACAAGGACGTGACAGAAAAAAGGACCGTTCTTGAGAAGTGAACACTTTAACATGTTACTATCTATTTCTACAACCTTGTCAGTAGCTTTGAACCCAATTCCCCCCCCCCCACACTCTTACTGACATTAATCATACGAAGTCCTCATCTTTCCTCTTTGACAGAATTCCCTCACAAAGCTCCTTGTTGCTGTCGGTCACACACTTTGATCAGAGATGGTTCCCAGTCTTCTCTTGTGGCTCAGTTTTCCTTCACCACAGCTTATTTCCAAACTGACTGTAAATCAGCGTTTTACTCTTGACACTTACATGTGTGTGAAATGGTTCCACTGGGTTTTTGTGGCTCCCTGCTTTAATAACACTGATCTTTTCTAATACTACTCGACCTTAATGCGAATTCAGACACTGATCACAGCACAGTCATCACTCAGCTACTAAATGAAGTTGAGCCCCCCCCCCCTCCACTGCTGGTCTCACTTTAACCATATCTGGTTAATGGGAATTTTCTCTTCTGTGGTTTGTGGCTCCGTCGCCTGTCTGGCTTCTCTTCACTGTGCTGCTCTTTAAGGCTTGATAAAGTCACAAGAGTAAAAAATACTCCCGACCTCTCTTCCTAATAACTATGCGGGTTACTTACTACAGTGTGATATATTAAATCAGGTAGCTTAGTATTAAGAGAGTGATTTCCCTTAATGTCCCTGAGCTTAATGAGTGAGTTTGATCAGGTCTGTTTGATTATTAACTTCTCTGCCACTGGAGGAACTTAGGAAGTTGTGATGAGAGAAGAGATTTAAGTTCTTTTATTCTGGTACTATCACACGGAGCGTGACTCACAAGCAGAAGCAGCTTTCAGACATGATATCAAGTCATTTCCCAGAGTTTTCCTTTCACATATGAGGAACGCAGCGGGAGATTGTCCGGGTCAGACGTGGTTACAACATAAGCAAAATTGGCCCATTTCACCAAATAACTTGCATCTGACATTTTTTCTCACATGGGCTCATTCTCTGGACACTTTCCTAAGGGGCTGGTAGGAACATGTCGGAATCAGACATTCGGAAAATGTCCGGAGAAGTTTGAACGAAGCTCTTTTAAAGGGTCTGTGTCTACATTCATATCAGTCACCACTGTGTGCTGGCCTACCTGGATTTTGCACTCAGCCTCCACCAGCTGCAGTTTGGTCTGAGCGAGCTCCAGCTCCATCTCCCTCAGCTGGTTCTTCAAACCCTCCTTCTCCTCGTCGGTCTCCTCACTCCCTCCGCCGGGCGCCGTGGACACAGGGGCCCGCACACGACCCTCTTTGTTGAAGAGACTGCTGCACTTCTCACAGCCTTCCACTTTGGACTGGAGACCGATATGAGGGGGAAGAGAGACAGAATGGACAAAGGTTAGAGAAAAATATCAGGTAATAAATTACATCTTTGTGCCAGTCTGACCTGACACGCTCCTTTTTTGTTGGAGCAAAACGCTTTTCAGAATTTTCCCCTTAAAGCTGGAGGAGATTAAAAAAGATGAAGAGATGCGGAACAAAGACCAAAAGAAAGAAAGGGTCCAGATAAAAGCAGACAGAAAGATATCAGAGAAGGATTCAGCTGGGCACTACATTACAAGCTTCTTTTTGTGAGGAGAAAACTTGAATTTGGACGATTCTAACAGAGATGCACAATTAAGAGTAAAGTAAAATGAAAGACTCCTTCAACCTAGAAAGACAACAAAGCATTGGATTAATGACATGTTTGCGCTGAGACGTTATATTGATTAGAATATGGAAAGAAGTACAATATGCACACTTGGAAAGATGAGAAAGTCTCTGTTAGCTTATTACTGTGGGTGCTGTATAATCCAGCTATAGTTCTCCTCTTCTGTTGATTCATGTGTGCAGCCCTCCAGTCAAAGTGCTCTAATTGGTGGGTGTGATGGGGATATTATTGGGTGCAGAGTATTTGTGCAAGCAGCAACAGAAAATCAAAGTAAACAGAATTATAACGACGATGCTGCCAGACAGGTACCAGTGTTTTTCATCTGAGTACTTATCCTGCTGCAGGGAAATGTTTTCTCAGAGCTTTAAACAGGATCAAGTTGAGGTGTTCAAAAAGTCGGGAAAATGCTTTTCAGATTAATCTTAAAGTTTAAACTGCAGCAGCACAAACACATATACAGAAAGTCGGAATTTTCTTTCGTCACCTGCTCAAAGCTACTGCACTTCACAATGGCAGGACTGTTCGAGTCAGTCCTGAATGAAAAAACCCGTAAATAGATTTTAATGTGTGACTTTGCACACACACACACACACACACACACACACACACACACACACACACACACACACACACACACACACACACACACACACACACACACACACACACACACACACACACACACACACACACACACACACACACACAACCTTGTGTGTGTGTTGACTGACTATTCTCTTAAAATGAATATTTCATAACAATATAACTACAAATTCCATTTGGATTTAACTATCATCTGAGTTTAAATGTGATCGTAGTTGAACGTCATGTTTTTAAAGTCTGCTTATCACAGCACGAGGATCTGAGCTAAAATTGCTTTAGTGAATCAGAATGTCAGTTTATTATTTAAACATGTCCGATAAACACTGTTGTAACTTACAACAAAAATAACACAGTATGTCCCCCTGAATCAATTGTATTTGCAACTGCTGACAGACTTATTGTTATGCTGCATCATACTAAATATACACACACACAGACAAGCCCTGCTACATCCTCTACAGGACGTGTCCTTGGTGTGATAAAGTTGCTGTCTGTCTTTGGGCAGCGCCGATGGAGCTCTCTGCCAACATGGCCTCTCTCCCAGCTACAGTCGACACAAACAGTACATGAGCCAAGTGCTGGAATTCAGACAACTTGCCCTGGATCCTGTACCCACCTCTTCCATCTACCCCCCCCCCCCAAAAAAAAGATTTGATTTCACTGCCTGTCAAGAAAACAACACATCATACCTGCAAATGTTGGGGGCGAGAAAACAAAACCTTTCGGTACATTTCAGCGTCTGTGGTTGAACATGGAGATCACAGCTGGATCCTGCCAGACTGATAATGACTAAGAAAGAAGCAACCAGGTTTTCTGAAACTCACTGACAGATCGGTCTCAAACACAAGCACACAAACATGATTGTATTGCACAGGTGCTACAGCGGTAGATCATTCATGGCACAGTTTTGTTACATGTGTATGTTGACCTGCTCAGTCTTATATAAAATAGAATCTATGTAAATAATAACCAGAATATATGTTAGTTGAGCATTTCTGTTATATTTAATGTCTCATTAAGAGTGTTTCCAACTAATTTGAACCTTTTTAATCACAATAAACCATTGAGTTTTTGGTGTTTGGGGATAAAAGTGGAACACATTGAACTTGGCTGCTGTTGTGGGAGACTTTAGATCCATGACGTTTAAAATCCGGTATACGTTACATTCTCTACAGTCTAATATGTTGTTATGAACGACAAATCACAAATGACAGACGCACGCATACTGTTGATTATATTTATTCTATTGATGCTGTGTAATTAGGCTCCACTTACTGCTCTGGCTGTGAATCTACAGCATGTGTTTGAGGGCACACAGCGGTTTATGAGTGTGTGTGTTAGTGTGTTAGTGTGTGTGTGTGTGTGTGTGTGTGTGTGTGTGTGTGTGTGTGTGTGTGTGTAAAACTCACCCTGATTTTCTCCAGCTCTCCTCGGGTGGATGTCTGTTGTTTCTCCAGTCTTTCGCTCAGCTGGGAGCAGATCTATAGGAACCACAGAGACAGTCCAGGGATCGGTTCACTTACGTGTTTTCATCAATTCAGCTAAACTCGGATGCATCAGTCAATAAATGTGTCCTTGACACCTGGACACATTTGCTTTACTAAAAACAAGATCAGGTCAAAACTAAGAACATGTGTGTGTGGTCAGTTGACAGAATAATAAAATCCATGACTTTACAATTGACACCAGATTTCAGAGAAAATATTTTATTGTATTGTTCAACTTCATCTAGTTTTTTAGAGTCTGTTATGATGTTTGTCTCTTAAAACTCTGGACTTCCTGGTATTCTCCATTCCCGACTGCGTGTGGCTGGAGGTAAATCATTCTTCGTGGAGGAGACTTCATCCTCTTAACTCTAAGTCAATTAGTAACGTCATTATGTCAAGTCCTGTTGGTGCAGCAGAGCTCACAGTATGAACCTGCACCAGTACTGATGTGTGAATTTATACTAGGACTTCTTTCTTGTAACATTTTGGCATTATTAACCGATTTCTGAATTTCCCCCTTTTAGTGGCCCTAATAGTTATTTACATATATCGAATCTTTCATCTTTACACCTTCCATATTATTTCGCGACTGCAGCTACTAAGCTAACTCCCACTTTGTGCTGTGCAATGTGCTTTCACCTGGAGAGAAATGTGCTATATGAATAAAGTATTACTGGTTTGCACGCCTGATAGCACATCTAGCTCTATACCTGTAAAGCACCGGCACAAGCAGCTCTACTTTGCAGATGCAGATCAACGTGACATGATTCATCCTAATGGGCGCTATGGGTCACGCCATCTTTTCGATCTGCTCTCTGCTGCATATACTGTACATCTCTCTTCATCCTCCTCCTTAGGAGATAAACCTATACATCTATCTGGGTATCTTTAGCCCAGCAGATATGCATCATCCTCCTCCCACATGTCTTTCATCTTTTTTCCTGCTGTCGTCCTCACCTTCATTTCCTCTCAAGTGCTTTTACTGTACCCATCTACCTTCCCTTCATCACCACCAATCTCTCATCCCTCTTGATGTTGCAGCTGTCCTCTGCCCATTTACCTCCAGATTCTCCACAGCATTCAGCTCATCTTTTTACTTTAACCCGCGCTGCTCAGCCTCGTGTGCAGGGACCAATCTGTCTTCTAGTTTCTAGTTCCAGTTTAAGAGCGATAGGCCGTTTCTTGTTTTCTATCGTTCTTCAACAAATAATCTCAGTTCTTAATTTATTATTGGTTCTCAATAATTCATTCAGTGCAATGCCTGGGGCAACCTCTGCTTGGTTGGTGGTCAATGTATATATTGCATTGCATATGATGTGCATATTGGAAGCATGTGCAAGTTAAATTATTCATCACATTTATAACATTGTATTTTAAAGGTTAGAAATAGAAGCAGAGATGTATAATCCAATGCTAAATACTTCAGTCCAAAGTCAAAGTAGTTTTAAACTCCATAAAATAAATATATAATGCTAAACGGACCAAAGAGACTTAAGCCCTGGCACATGATGCTGCTACCTGGCAATCGCCCAGAGGGCCTGACTGTATCTAGACAGGCGGCTCCTGCAACAAAGATTACAATGCACCAGTTGACACAGTTTTATCTGTCTGTTTGGGCTGGAGGGGCAATTAGCACACAATGTTCTTTGGCTCTAATCCCACAAAAGAAAAAATGAAACTTGGCATAAACAGGCACCAAGATCAGAAAATGCCATTTGAAGAATAATTCGAGTTATCTGGGCTCAAATCATCGCAGGCTATTTCGGGGGAATTCGCCAACTTGTCAATCCCAGAGGTTTGAACGCTGCTATCCTCCCTCTGCTCTCTCTCCTAAACACACATCTGCTCGTTTTCTGCCTCTCTCTCCATCTATCACCATCTTCCTCCCTGACAAAAATAACTATTTTTGAAGGATCTCATATTCACACTTAGCTCTGCTCAGCGCAGCTCGCAGCTGCGTGCGAGCAATCTGCTTCCCCCCCCCCCCCCCCGTAATAGACACACAAACACACATCCATCAGAGCCGCCGCTCCACCATGATGCCTCCTGTCACCAGTTTTCACATCTGCTGTCAATTGCGACATGCGGCCAACATTTTTAGATAAAGGTGAAGTTCATGTCTGTGTCTAAATTAGTCCTCCTGTTATTTCTGTCTGCTCGCACAAGGAGCAATAGGAGCTGGATAGTTGCATAATGTCTCTGCTGATGATAATAGTACTGGATGGGTTTATATTTAAGCACTTTGTGACAGGACGAGATCTAAAAAGGATGAAAACCACCGAAAGAGGAACCCGGCGACAGGAACTCAGAAAAGGCAGCAGAGCTCTCAAATCAAAGGCTCATGGTTCAGCTCGGGGACAGTTTGCAAAATTAGATATTTCTGAACTAGATGAATAAATGAAAACAAAAGGCTTTCATCTTATTTTATTTTTTTTTAATATTTATCTTGCCAACAGTAATGGCTTGATCAGAGCTTCAGATGTGAAGGGACAAGCCAAATAAGGAAAGATGAGAAGAGAAGAGGTGCCGAAAACTCACTTCTCAAACTTCCAGAGTTCAGGTTGAGACATAAAAGAAACCGAAATAGACAAAAGCGCCTTGGAAGTAACAGAACAAAACCAAAACTCACAGCGACAGAAATAGGATAAATGCATAATTCTGAAGAGGCGGCGTCTCTGTGGGCTTGGTGATT
The DNA here is from genome assembly GCF_949316205.1 of Platichthys flesus. Lineage (NCBI taxonomy): Eukaryota > Metazoa > Chordata > Actinopteri > Pleuronectiformes > Pleuronectidae > Platichthys > Platichthys flesus. Next base: position 7,284,784 of record NC_084963.1, read on the forward strand.
GTGAGGATGTATCCTAATGACTGTCTGACCTTGTATTTATCTTGTGCTCTGAAATATAAATAAGCTTAATAAGTAATAAAGCTTCAGCTCCTGATTTGCTGTTGCGGGGAAACTGCTTAAGTTCTCTTATAACGTTCTGTCTTGTTAAACATAATGAGTTATTGATTTTTAGTCTTTAATTGTGATAAAACCTTAAATATATAAATCACTGATATCTGTTCACCAATTACAACAGACAACTTCAAACTTTTTCTGTTTTACATTCACATCTCTAATTAGCAAAGCTCCTCTGTTCCCTGTTTCTTCCAGATCAATGAGCAGCTTTCTCTTCAGCTACTTTTTAGATTTTAAAGCTCCTCAAGAAATTTAATCTCAGGCTCAGACTATAACAAATTCTAAAAATCTTTTGTGTCTAGTTCACTTTTTCTGTACAGAGCGAAGAGATTTGACCTATTGCCACCAATTGTAATGTCATTTTACACAGGCTGAGTGATTTAAAGATTTTATTGACTCCCTTTAAGGCCTTGGTCCTCGCTAATAATACAGATGTTACCATTTGGTTAAATGTGATTTAAATATTACTTGAATTGGTTTTCCTGAGAGTGAATGTGATTACTGTTCAACAGTTGCATCTTTTGTATCCATTTTCCAAATTCCAAAGCACATGTTTAAGTCACAATACATACCTGCTTATATTCTCCAATGATGGAGCCATTCTTCTTAATCTCTGATTCAGACTTATCAAGCTCTCGTCGGCACATCTCTTTCAGCTGTGGACACAAACAAACACACGCACAGACATACACACACACACACAGTGTTAGCAGGGTAGAAACCAAGGACAGGCATGGAGCTGGATGCCCCAGAGACCGTGTGACTGCCATGAAATGTAAAGAGGTCAGAGAAAGATATTGGCAGACTTGAAGCTGAGGGCAAAGTCACACCCTCTACACAACCTCCATGCAGGCACATACATCACTCACAGCTACACCTACACACACGAGAAGACAGGAGGCATTTGGAGGACAATGCTGAACACACAGGAGAACAGAGGGCAGCAGGTCCGACTCTGCCTGTAGGGGATTCTTCACTGAGCTCAAGAAAATCAACATCAAAGATGAACTGACAACCTCAGACTTTGAAGGTTTGACAATGGAGAGCGTGAGCCCTTATACAAATAACAGAATGATGGAGGAAACCCTGAACGTGCTTGGACTAAGGTATTTTCCACCAATTATACAACAGTGACAGAGATAAAGGTATTAGATTGGCTTCTGCTGAAAACAGACACGGTGAAAATGACATGGACAGGCTAACAAATTAAGTGGTGAATAGACGGACAAATATGATAAAGAGATGAGTACAGAGAAACTAACAAAGGGACAAACAGATGTTTGTGCGTTTAATTCATATTTTGTTTAGATTTGGTCTTTGCAGATAAATTTCTGGCTTCTTGTTTATTTAGTCTGTGCATTTAGCCTCAGAAAAATGTAAATTACAGCCCGGTTATTAAAGAATAAAATCACACGTAAAGAAACCACGTACGAGTGTGTCTGCTTTTAATCCCACTGGACAACAACAAAGACAACTTTCCAGTAAATACCAGTAAGATCAGGTGCAGCAAGGAATTGTGTTTGGTTGAAATGAAAAAAACATGCAGACAACAGGCTCAGAGTCAGAGAGAGATAGAGATGCCTGCATGCTGCAATAGTGCTGACACTGTAGTGTTTCTCTTCCATCTGTGATCCTGTGATGTTTTAAAGTGGAACATCTATCTGAGGCATGAGCAGGAAACAGGAAGAGGTTTCTCTCGCTGGCTCTAACCTGTGCAGACTCTTCCTCCAGTCGCCTCTTCTCGTCCTCAGAGTCCACAAGCTTCTGTTTAGTCAGCAGCAACTCTTTGTTCAGGGCGTCTGCCTTTTCCTCGGCCTGTCGCACACACACACACGCACAGACACACAAAATAACCGAATGATGATGAGGTCACTGAAAGTTAGAGTCGCCCTACTTTCTTCTCAAGCGTTCTCTCTCCAGTCTCTTTTCAGTGAAACTACGAACAACACATACAAATGTAAATCAAGATTCAGTTTAAATAAAGTTGTTTGCTAGATGTTCATGTTCCTGTTGCACAATCACATTTATAATTTCACACTCCCTCACGTCGTTTCAGTTCTTGCTAAATTGTTGCCTCATGAACCACACAACTTGCCCACTTGGTCTCTTTACAGCAGTGTCACATGTTTGTGGTACACGCTTGCTCCGAAAAATTACACAAGCACATTCTCGATCTGCGGCTTACGTTGTCAAGGTCTTTACGCAGAGCTATCTTGCTGCTGACGAGCTCGTGGGCCAGGTCGTCGTTCTCCTGCTCCAGACGCATGTTCGCCTCTTGCAAACGTCGGTTCTCCCTCTGGATAGGAGGAGAGAGAGGGAGGAAGAAAAGGTTGGATCGTGTGTGAGGAGAGAAGTGGAGGGACGTGAAAGAGGAAGGAGAGTGAAGACAAAGCAGAGCAGGGGACAGGAGTTAATCATGAATGTGTACGCATCTCTTCCTGCTCGAAAGCAACAAGCAACTTTTTGACAGAGTGAAACCGTGTGAGAGTAATAGTTAACTGTGATCAGGTGAGAGAATAATTACACAGTAAGAGTTGTCTGTAATGTTTAACTGAGCACAACCTGTGTTTATATAATGAACGGCAACAAATACTTGTATGAACACTGACATGCATATGTAGTACACACACAATTTACTTTCCCAGGATGACAAGCATAGGAGTTAAATTATGAAATCTTCAAATGTCCCTATTTTCAAGCACTGATTTAAAAGAATCCATTTTCAGTCTATGTTGACATGCAAGACACAGATCCACAATGTGTGTGTTAGAAGAAGCGGAGAATATTGTAGCACTGTATGAATGTATGAATATTGGTTGTACTGTAAATCAATAAACCACAGAAGATTGTCTTGTTTATCTGTGTGTGTGTTGAACCTGTCGTTCTGTAATAATCCATCTGAAACTGTATGAAAACAGACACGAGTGGGCAATTTAATGCTCTGATGTGCACGGTAGAGCAGCATCAATGTTACTGAGTGATGTCAAACTGATGGGGGGATGTTTAAAATAATTCTAATTCATTCAGTAAAGCAGAATTTCATTTGTGAAGATGTGAAATGTCTCAGCATCTTCATACGAGGATTATGAGAACTGAACCGACCAGCTGAAGCAATTATGTTTCGGTGTAATGCTTGAACGTATACAAAAATATATAAGAATAGTTTTTGGCACGCTTAAGGCATTTTTCAAGAGCAAACACAGAAGAAGATGAGTCACTGTGACTGATGATGTTGTACTGTACACAACCAACCCGTTACCCTTGAGATGATCTATGACATTTTACAATGAATGGCTTTTTGGGTCCTCTGTAGTTTGTCTTCTAGAACAGGGACTGTCACATTCTACGGTAAATAAAGGAGGTTTGCTGTGAATGTGGTGGTGGTTTTAACACATTCATGTTAATTGAAAAATCAATGAAACACAGAGGAAAATTGAACCCTGTAATGACGCATCCTTATTTAGATTACAACAATACTATCTATTGTAACCGGAGCATTATCCTTGCTAAAGAGTTGAGAGATCATATTTCAACAATTTGATAAGATATAATTTTATATGTCACTGAATTCCGAATGGTTTATGCTCAATGTGCAGGTATATAAAGGCCAGTGATTATATCCACCTCGTATCTCTCGATCGGGGCCTCCTGCTGCTCCTGCTGCTCCCTGATGGTGTGATACTCCTTCTCATATTTCTTCAGCTTCTTCTGGCTGATCTGTTGGTGGGGGGGAGAAGAGGAGAGAAAGCTGCATCACACAAACCAAGAACACAAATATACACACATATACACATGAGGAAGAAAGGGAATAAAAAATGGTCTCCGGCTGCCAGAGGACTCATAATAATCTTTAGTAAACACAGACACAGGATTCCTACTCTTGGACTGAAGTGTTCTTTAGTCCAGCATTGGAGTGAGATGTTATTTTTACATGTGCAGAGATTTCCGATGTGCATTCTGTCTGACAAGCTATTTCACTGATATATCTCTGTCCACAGAATCCAAAGTTACTCATATAACCACACAATGTTGTTTTAGATGCAGAGCTACAATTTAAGCTTTTAGAAATAACACTCAAGCTGCCTTCAGACATGCACTTAATGTTTCACATTTTTCACATTTACTCAAAATTATCCAGAGTGGCTTGACGTGAAAACACAAATGTCCCAATCTGTTGCTACAGACATTTTAAAAGAACTTTTCCTGCCAGCCCCCAGCCCCCCCCCCCCCCCCTGTAAAATGGTCTTAAAACGTCAAAGTGCGACCACGTGAGAAAACAACAGGAAACTGTGTACACAAATACACAATGAGCAAGTAGACGTGTTAACGACGATTCTCACATGGGACGGAAGCGATGAAAAAGAAGAATCAAATTATCTTACGATAAAAATATTTAAACCAAATTTCAGAGATTTAGTCCTGTGTCCAGTGGTTCACCTCCAATCAAGCAAAACCATCTCCCGTTTAAAAACACACATGTCACATTCATGCCTACAGCTTCACGTTTCACACACACACACTGTATTTAAGCGGCTTCATCAACAGGCCTTTCACTGCCCGGCCACTGCCTTACATTGGCTTTTTAAAAGACAGCTACTATTCAATGAACAGCATGTGGCTGATTTTCTGCATGAAAGAAAGAACCCAACACTGTCTGCAAACTGAGACCTGCTTGTCCTCTCTGTGTCCGGTAACAGCTGCGGCATCAAAGCTGTGTGTTGCGTGCGTGTCTCCCTGTATGTGTTACAATCTCAGGTTGAGTATTAAACTAGAGTATATCTGATGATCTAAATGCTCCCAGCACTTATCACCTACTGAGGCTGGCAGAGCTTGGACTGCATGCCCCACATGTTGTCGTTCTGTAAGTGCTTGTGTGTGCACATTGTGTGTGTGTGTTTGCGTGCGGCCTCTTAAGTGTATTAAGTCTGCTCTATAAATGGAAGACAGACACAAGGAAGAGGTCAAACAGGGCAGGACTCATCCACTATATTTTTCATGGTCAAGCTGATACTGTGTGTAGCTGTTAACTATAAACACCTAGAATTACTGGTATACAATCAGAGAGCACTATGGGAGGAACTTAAAGAGACAGAAAATAAGCACGTTCATGATTTCCCTTAAATCTCCACAACAATTTGCATCTGTCAGCTTCAGAAGCCAGAAGGTGTAATAACTTCACACTGAGACAAAAGAAAATGATCCTGGTTTGACCTCAAGATTGTTTATTGAATAAATGATGTGACCTGACTGTCGTTCACAAGGGTTTTCGTCTCATATTCACCTGAAATCCTTAGAAATCAAATGACCTTCAACGTCAATTACAAAGTAAATTTGTTTTCCACCCGATATCTACCACCTGAACTCAAGGATACTACTATGGTTAAAAGTAGATGCCATCTCCAGGTTCATTTATGCTCAACTTTAGATCCATAAACAGAATCCGATGAAGCCGACAGTCAACATTGACATTTTTGACTCAGTGCTGCCCTTTAGCGGATGCATTGCTTAACAACAACGCCAGCGTAAACAACGCATTAAAGCATGTGGCTAGTGACGGTTACATTGTTTAAATTAGATGCATCTCTTCTCATGGGTAAAGGCAGCATGTAGCTTTACTGAAACCTTAACCTCACAACCACTATGTCTTTCCCCTAGTTGTGACGCACTGTAATCCTGATTGTGCACTTCTGGAGCTGCTTCCAACGTAAGAATAATGAAGCATAGAGGCAGGGGATGAAAAAGTAAACAGCTTAAGGGTCAAGGACAGAGATGTGTGACCGTAACCTCAGCTATAAAAATGAACTCTTTAAATCAATGTAGCCAATATCTCTGTCCGTCACTTTATGCTTTTATCAGCATCAAGAGGAACACGCTTCCTCCCTCAGGAAGGTTCTGTGTAGATTCTCGGTCCTTTCAGTAACGAGTCAGTGAGGTCACCATCACTCAGAAGTCAGACAATCCAAGACATCCAAGCTTTAGATTAGTCCACCTTCACTCAAATTTAATTTCAAGCTACGACTGAACTGAACTCACCGAGGTCAACTTGTCAAATGAGATCTAGGAATATTTTTTTCTTGCCTAATCATGCTCCGGAAATAACTTCCTCAATTTGCTTCTATGTAACAGCTTGAAGTGATTTTATTCGAAACGGGAGCAGAGAACCCGTAAAGAAAAAATCTAGATTTGACCTAATAGCTAAATAAATCATAGAGACATGTCAAACGAGGCAAAAGTAGCATATAGTATAAGATTCTTCAAAGGAGGATTAGGGTTTAGCGTTTGCTTCCCATTAGAGAGGCTCCTTCAGCCCAACCTCATGAAGTGATGCTTATAAGATGTAAACTAAAACATCTTCAAGGCATCACAGCTTCTCCTCTTGGCTCGGATTTACCTCCACTGGATTTTTCTTTGCTGGATGAGCTTGTTGTGCATCTACCTGTCTCACTGGGAACCAGAAAGCTAAAACCTCTCTCCATGTGGGCTCCTTTACAGGTCTCATAAATATCTCTACCCAAAGTTACCTTCAAAGTCAGGCCCTCTAAACTAGGCCAGACTGTTCCAAACAGGTCAGGACACAGGTGTGCATGAGTGTGTGTCTGTGTGTGTGTGAGAAGCATCAATTTAGTCTGTATTAAAGATCAACAGTGGCCCCTACTGGTATTTAAGGAGAAATCTTCAGGAGGTTGGCAATGGATTCTATAGAGTTCTCAAAATTGTGACTGTACTGTCAGGGCTTTTTAAGTTAAGCAAATTTAAGGTGATAATATAGAGTTGAAACCTGAGGTCTCAGTTGATACGATGCATGTGAGGGCGACAGGCTCCAGCTTCTAAGATTCTATTCTCTTCTCTTCCACACTCACCTTTATGCTACAGGCCAGCTCCATCAGCTTCTTTGCATTTTCCTCAGAGCGGTACCTCTTTGGCACCGGGACGCGAAAGAACTTGAGTGCCCCCTCGAAGTCTGTCTGGATCAGATCGTCTTTTGATGTCTGAGAAAAATAAAAAAAATTGAGTGCATGTTTATCAGAGTAGCAGATCTTTCCTTTTTTCTCCTCTGAAGCCTTTATCAATAATTGTTGAAATAAATTGTTATGATATATGAAAAATATATAAGCAGTATATTTTAATTTCTGTTTATGCATTTGTGTGTGTGTGTGTGTTCGTGCATGCGTGTGTGTTTGCCAGCTTACCTTCAGAAGTGCCAAGGCTACATTGAAGATCACGCTGATGCCCTGAGGGGAAAGAATAAAGAAAATCTATGTTTATGTCGAAAAGAAAAATAATATTTTAGGTGTGTATGCATACACAGGAGTATGCACACAAAAGAAAGGTTTTGTATCTTCTGAGTTACTGACTTTACTTTCGGATAAATGGACAGACAGTAAGCAAATTCATTTAGAATCAAATCAATTATATTACATTTAAAAAATGTATTCGTAAACAATAAAATGCACAAATAATAAAAAAGTATGTGTGACTTGTAACCAAACTGTGGTCCGTCTGTGTTCGTCATTACCAACCTCACACAGTAGCAGGTCGATGATATGGAAGACCATGTAAAGAGGGAACTTGGCTGTGAAGAGGGTGAGGAACCACTGAGAGGCGTACATGTGAGCTTCCAGACCCACGTTCAGGAAATGGTTGTAGAGGTCTGGTATATATTCCTGTTAAAGACAGAAAGATGTAGAGGGGTAATGTGGAGAGAGGTTAATTAACGAGGGCCTGCTGCTACGGCGTGCGATCAGAAAAATGACTGCAAATCTATAAAAGCAAAACACACACACCTGCATGAGCCTCTCAAGCTGGAAGAACTTGCAATGTAGATCTTCAAAGTTCTGCTTGAAAAGATCCCTGAGCCCGTAATCAAACATGATCTTGACCAGGACACTGAAAGCTTGTTCCTCTGGCATCTGAGGGAGAGACACAAGAGATTTAATTCAAATTCTTATTCTATTTTTACTAAGAATACAAGATGTGAGTCAAATTTAAGTTGTATTACATATGTAGCACTATAGACAAAATATGTACCTTAGACTTCACAGGTTATTTATTAAATTGTTGAATAAACTAGCTAACTTGGTACACATATTCCCTATTCAATGAGCGCCTAAAAAGGCATAAACACGGTTTGTCCACTAGGTGGCAGTGTTGACATGTCCATTGACTACAGTGTTCTTAAAAGCACAAGGATGGAAGATCAACATAAAATGATTTATACATAATAAAAGACTGTATCCAAGAGATACAACCTTCCATCTTCCATCTTTCTGCTATTATTCAGGACGAGTCCATCATACGATCAGCTGTTAAACTGACTACACAGGAAAGGCTCGCTGACGTTCAAAACAAGCCAGACCAGTTTTCCACTCTCAAACTTCGTGGAATTTCAAAAAGATATAGACGTCTAATGAAAACAAAACATTTCCGGTCTGGTCGTGAAATTGTTTGAAAAGCTTTGCGGGGAAACCAGCTGATATGTGAACTCACGTGCAGCAGCAGCACAGCGGCCAAGAAGGACTGTCCCTGGCAGTATCCAATCTCCTCGTCATAAACAGAGTACGCCTGGAGGAGAAGACAAAGACAAACAGAGTCGGCGAGTCAGTTTTACAATGAATTCAAGGGAAAATGAGCGAAATAAAATCATGATAAAGTGCATATTAAAAACAACAACAGTAAAATGGACTGGAGTTCAAATATTACTGTCTTCTTGCGTCTTGAGCCTGTAACGGTATGATTCAAATGAACATTTATGAAGCTACAGTACATGGTATTTATGATATCAACAGATTCCAGAGATAAAACATGAGGTGAATAAATAAATCCTGAATTGTTAGGAAAAGTTGCTCAAGCTCGGCTGTACGTGTAACATGGCTTCAGACAGAAAGAGAAGTTGAGAGTCTATCCATGGCAGTTTCAACTTTCTATGAATTTGTTCCTGCTCTTTCTAATATTATTTAAAAAGACCCAGCGCCTTCTTTGCTCTGATAGTGTCTGGCTGACAGTGTAGAAAGGACCAATACACTTGAGTTCAGCCTTTCTTGTACAGGTGCTTCACTGCCTTCTGGGGTGAATTCCATTTGTTTCTTCTCATCAAGGGGGAGGATGATGTTTTCTCGAGAACCACACTTGAAGAATAATCACAGTCCTCACTGCACATTCCTTGCAGTGTGAAGTTGATTGGATTAGTGGTTGTCGAGAAAATAAATTGAAATACAGAAAGACAGACGTACAGAGAGATTCCTCCAGTTCTTCTTGGATAATTTGTTTTTGAACCGGACTTATTTGACAATAGAGTACCTTGAATTATGTTTAAGAGCTGCTGAGCGGCTGCTGGCGTGGCATACTGAGCTACAAACCGAAATAATAGGAACAAGTCAAACAAAGTGTGGATCAATCCACACAGAGAAAAGGGGGTGCCACTGAATTATTCAAACGCACCTGAGGAGGTGCCTGTCTGAGAAGAGATGGATGCCCTCACCTGAGTTATCCATAATGAATGAAATGAAAATGAAGGAAACGTTGGGAACACGCTGGATCCACGTGGGAATATGGAACTATAGGATGAAATATGTGTACGTCTAACTGTAAACTCACGTGTTGAGAAAGAGAGGACAAGCACTTCACCATCAATAAGTATTTCTTGTGAGGTTCGCACATACAGAGTGTTTGTGTGTGTTTGTGTGTGTGTGTGTCTGTGTGTGTGAGTCGACTATGCAACAGGACTAATTACAGTAGATTGGTGTGTGAGTGTGTGTGTTCGATTTGAACATTATTTTGCTTTCCTAGACAGCCGCTGACAGCTATGAACTCGCTGAACCACCCAGAAACAGAGTGGCTGCTCAGTTAATTAATGAACAGTTCATTTCGGTGTTAGCGATTCCAGCTATTGCTCAACAAACATTATTACCTGACCTACTGTAGAGCAAATCATTTACATAATAATTGCACTGTTTTATCGGAAAAACTGGTGATTCAATTTCACAAGAAGGTGGTTATGTATTTTTTAAAGTAATGAAATACAGTGCTCCTGATGGTTTTAATGTCAAACTATAGTTTCTCAGCAATCATGAAACTATAAATGCATGTCAGGGTCAAACTGAAACACAGAAGGAAGGTGTGGAGTTACATTTTAAAGCATTGGTGGGAATCAATAAGAGTTTTAGAGGGTATGTGTGTGTTTGTTAGTGTCCCACCTTGCAGATCTTGTAGAGTGAGTCTTGTCCATCCCCTCCAGTGTCTTTAAAGTAGTCATGAGCTGGGAATGTCCGATTGATGTCTCTGGTGATGGCACTGTCCTGGGGGGACTCCTTACAGGGAGAAAAAGGAGGATAAGCAGAGACAAAAAGTCAAAATGTGTGAAACAAGTGAATTGCGGGACGGCTTTATCTCCTTTACTTTTGTAAACAGGCTAATATGCTCATAGTTTCGATGCTAACATGCTGCTAGAAAAAAACATGTTTGCGTTTCATTCGACTCCAAACATCCACCTCACGGTTGCACAAGAGGAAGAATAACAGGGACATTTTAGGCAAACCATCGATAGAGCTTGAGAAAATTAAAAACAAGGACACAAGATCAGATGAGATTAGCCAGCATCCGGATACAGAGGTGGGACAACAACACCAACCGCCTTACACAAGCCTGGGACAAACATAATTCTGTGGGAAACCCCTCCACTGTGATGACGGAGAGCCAAACAGTGGAAAAGCCACACACACGCAAACCCGGAGCGATCGGTAAATACTCCAAACTGGCCTCGCTTCTCAAAGATTAATCACACTTCATTTCATTATTGATGATCAGTGTGTTTGGAGCAAACAGCTTCTAAATAACTAATGCTACTCTAAGACACCGCAGCCATTACATGACAAATCAGATGCACAGTCAAAGATGTCTTCATAAACACGCACTGAGCACTTTATTAGAGACAACTGCACAACTGCTTATTCCTACAATTATTCAATCAGTCAATTATGTGGAATCTGTGCAAGACATAAAATCGTCCAAATACATTTGAGGAGCGCTGGTTAATGTTCACATTAAACATCAGAAGGGGGGGAAATGGGATTTCAATGACTTTGACTGTGGAATAATTGTTGGTGCGTGATGGGCTGTTTTCAGTAGTTTTGATACTAATGTTCTCCTGGGATTTCCCCAGCGATCTCTGGAGTTTACTCAGAATGCTGCTGCAAAAAAAAAAACTTAAAAATCCAATGATTTATTGAGGTCAGTGAAGAATTTGCCAGAGCAGATCGAGCTGACCGAGTGGCCACGATAACTCAGATATCTACCTCTTTAAAACTGTGGTGAGCAGAAAGGCATCTTAGAAGGGACAACACGTCAAACCAGTTTGGGTTTCATTCCCATCAGCCATGAACGGAGACCTAAGGGTGCACTGGACACAAGCTCAACAGGATCAGACACTTCAAAAACGTTAAACACTGCCTTGTCTAATGAATCTTTTTGTTGAGGCTGAAGTTTGACTCCATCGAGCCTTCCTGCCCTTTGTCAACCATCCAGCTGGTGTTATATTAAACAGATATGACAAATGGATTGTATTTATATAGCACCTTTCCAGTTGTATGGACCAGTCTAATCCTTTTAGAGTTCAAGGCGTATTCACCCTTAGACTCAGATAATACTGTACATTCACACTTTCTAAACGTTTTTTTCTGTCCACAAGCTATTTTTTTGCCAAATACGTTCATCCCCTTATACGTTCATCCCCTTACACTCACAATTACCCATCTTCCAATACCTACTTCTAGGATGATAATGCACCAAAGCAGAAGTCCTCCCTAAAATAGGTTTCAGGAACAGGACAATGAGCTCAGTGTACTTCAGAGGTCTCCCTCGCTCACCAGATCTGAATCCAGCGGAACACCTTGGGGATGTGGTAGAACGGGAGATTCGTCACATGACTATACAGCTGACAAATGTGCAAAGAAATGTGACGCAGGCATGTCAACAAGGAGCCGGATTTCAAAGGAGTGTTTCCATCATCATGTGGAATCACAGCCACAAGGCTGTTCTGAGAACAAATAAGGGCTTTACCCAGTTTTAATATGGTGTTCCTAATAAAGTAGTGCGTGAGTGTGGCATTTGGAGGCAGTGAGACTCTGAAGTTTTAAGACATAATACAAAAAAAAAGGGAATTCATTTAACTTGTTAGGCAGAAATTCGTTTAAGTATATAGCCTGGTGCTGAGACTCTGCTCTAGAGCCATCAGTAGATAATGAGACAGTCAACAGGGGGAAAGATGGGTTGCCTTTTAGTCAGCGGTACGTCACAATAAATGTGTGTTAAATGACCCAGTTAATGTGAGACTTCACTGATCCAAGAATGTTTCCAATTTGAACTGGAAAGTCAGAAAGCAAAGAGTTTGTCACCGTCCATTGCCTTGCTCAAAGGCACTTCCAGTTAAATTCCCTACTACATGCAGTACCATCCTGCAACCCTGTGGTGTATGTCAGGGTAAGTTTCAAGTCTCTCTTGTTCCCCCCCCTTAGCTAATTATACTTTCTTACTCCCTCTGTTATACATTAAGACCCCCCCCCCCCCTTCCTTTTACCAAGGTTACTGTTCCAACTTCCACAGAGGAAGAGAGCGAAACAAAAATAAGGCAAGAATAAGAAGAAATGCAGGAAGAAAGGAATGGTAAAACAAAGCAAGCAAATGGGGAACAGAGAACAACAACAGTGACCTTTTTTTAAGTCCATTCCGAAACCTCTGCCACACCCAATAAGTCATAGTTAATGCTGTGTGTGTATGTGTGTGTGTGCGTTTTCTGTGTGTGTATGTGTTACCAATGCAAACAAGAGTAGATGCTTGGAGAAGTTTGAGTAATGTTTATTGTTAAGGAGTTAGTAGGGTCTGTTTCTCGGCCATTAAATCGTTTGTGTTTAATAAACACAATGTTTTACCAGTCAACATAGCACGTTACGTATCCCATCCAGAGAGGTCAGCTGAGTGCTTTCCAAAAGTTGTCCTCTAGCTTTTTCAATATTCTGTCCTTTCTGGCTGGTAAAAACTATTGGTATTGATGAGTTGAGGAGCACAGGGGTGGAGTTACTGCATCCAGTGTGAAGGGCCCATTACACCGTGCTTCAGTCTCTCAGTGAATGATAAGGATCCATGTTTACACGAGCACCACTTAGCTATACTTATCTGAAGTGCTGAGAGCACGTACAAAGACTTCTGACATAATGGCCAATTAGCTTCCTCTCTGTCCCTCTGTCTGTTCGGTTTAACAGTGGTTCGGAAAGAGGCTCGCGTGAGGTGGGAGGGAAAACATATCCAGTGTCTCATAGCAGTGGACGGAAGTGAGAGTTAACGTGATTAAGAGAAAAGGAGGAAAAGATATAGGATAGTGCTAAGAATAGTGCATCCCTATGTAAGAGTCGAGAAGACGATGAAAGACAAATGTATTCGAATAAACACAAAGACAAGTGATGTTAAAACATTCAACCCCCTTGAGGCTCTAACAGTGCAACTATTTCAACAGCTTTCTTGTTGTAAGTTAGTTGAGAAGATCACTTTCACTCTCATGTTTGTACAGCAAATAATGTGATATGGAGCCAGGAGGCATTTAGCCTACCTCATCATAGTGGGAAAAACCTCAAGCTATGATTTTACAGGGAATTTCTTAGTGACAATCTGCTGCTTAAACGCTGTAGTTACATACCAGTACTTGATGCATGGAAAGAAAAACCTATCCTCAATCAATTCCCAAAACTTCCCAATGCATCTATTACTGAAATTGTTGAACGCATTGCTTTCAGCACGGCTTCGTGACTTTCAGGATAACATAAAAACTGAATTAATGATAATCAAATCTGAAAGAATATGTCATAAATTAAAGTTTAAAACTGTAATAAAAATAACACACCAGCCAAAGAGCTCACCTCCTGTTAACAATCCCCTTAAATCTCGTTAATACCAACAGAAAACAAAGTGTGTGGCAGCCAAAGAATCCGTACAAAATACTACGACTGTTGCACGCTGTCAACTGTCCATGATAAGTTACTGCCTCAGGAGTTCTGCAGGGGAATCAAAGGGCCTTTATGAAGTTAATGAACGTCAAGAGGCAAAACATGTTCTCTAACGAACCTGCAATAAAAACACATTACTGAGGGTAAGCCAAAAATGACAGAGTTACAATGCGATTGGGATGTGTGTGTGTGTGTGTGTGTGTGTGTGTGTGTGTTTGTGTGTGTGTGTGTGTGTGCTTGCGTGCGTGCGTGCGTGCGTGTGTGCGTGCGTGCGTGCGCACATGCCCATCTAAAGCTAGGAATAAAGTACCACAGTAGGGCTTCCGTGGGAAGGCTGAGTAGTTAGCCCTCTATTGTTTTTCTGTCCCTGATTTTCTCTGACTCAACACAATGGCTGACATGTCATTCTGTTATTCTTTGTCTGCTCCTAAAGGACCCTGCTGAGATGCCGAGAGAACACGGGGTGATATTTATCAAGCTTGTTACAAACCTTGTTCCCCAACTCAAATAGACCATTGTAACACATAGTGTAACAGTGTATTTAATATTGGAAGGGTGAAATGTAGAATTATTAGTTTGATGCAGTTATTCCTTCTTTCTTTTTATCCTTTGCTGTGATCGACCCATGCTCAAGCTTCCCATAGCTCTTGCTTCCTCACCTTAGCGTCGCTCGTCATTAAATCTTAATTGTCTGTCTCATGACCTACTTTTTGTGCCAGCACTACAATGGCTTGCATTTTCTTCTGGTGTGATTTGCCAGTCTGGTCCACCAACGTTTCCCACAGCCGCTCTGCCAGCACGCAAATTCAGCAGACCGGCCGCTTGCACAAATATTGTGCTGCCGTACTACAGTCCATTTACAGCATGTTAACGCAACAGCAATTTATTTTAATCTCCAAAAATCTACATGAGCTGTTCACAATTTGACAAATGAGGGAAAATTCTGTGTGAATGTTAAAGAGAGCTATTACTTTTCTGCGCTACTAACTCTTTGGCCAGCAGCCTCCCACCGTATTAAAAATATGACAGAGGGTCTGCTTATTAATAAAGTTAATGATATTTGTCACACATAACAGTGTGGTAATGCAGAACAGCTGTGATTTACTAAAACCTGTGGTAGAGAAACCGATGGTAACACACACACACACACACACACACACACACACAGGTCTGTCATAGCAAAGTAATCAGTACAAGGAGGTTTAAATACTTGAGACAATATTACATTTATTTGCCTGGTACAGATTTACACAACATGGACAATTACAATATTATACAGGTTTATAACCTGCAAAGCATTATCCAATGAAAAGTGTCTTATTGGTCACAGAGAATCACTTTCAATTAAAGTGAAATTAGACTAGTTGGATCATTTTGCAATACCGCAACATTTTTCATGTACGAAAGCAGCCATCTCAAAAAAACCTAATCACAAATTCAACACCCGCATGTGTGTGGCATGATCTAACATGGTAATGGCTTGGTAAACCGAAATCTAAAGAAACAGATATTTAAGCGTTCAGTGTGGTCAAACAGAAATGCAGAATCAGCTCCAGTGAAAAACATGTGGTTAGCCTCCTCCTAATGTGATAACAATGTACGTCTCCTACCAGCTCTGGGTCATTATTAGGGTCTGGTGTGGTCTATCCAGAGCCTTACAAAAACACAGAGGATCAAATCCAATAGACATAAAAAAGAAATAACAAAATACCACAGTGTGGGCATGTGTGTGTCTGTGTGTTTGTGAGTTAAAGTGCACAAATTATAGTAAGGCTGTAAGATACAATAGTTGAACAGTACTCAGTTGTTGTTGTTCATTGTTAACATCAACAATATGTTTACGACAAAAGTTCTCATGCCTCAAAATAGATTTTAGAGTTTGCGTTAAATAAGGCCCCAATTTTCACTTGATCTGTTACTGGAGTTTATACAGATGCAATTATTCGCTTATACACTTTTCCCAAGACATACACATCTAGGTAGCTGCAGTCTAATGGGATTAAGATGAAATCAAATAATGGACAATATAAGGACTCTATAAAGACAGTACAACCCGTAGCTATCGAGGCTAGACACCTTTTAAACTTCCTTCTTTGCACATACTCTTGAGTTTTATCTCTCTCATACCACAATACAAATGTCACTATGTGCAGATGGCTTTTTAAATGTTTTACTTATGATTTCTGATAAACGGATTAACTAACACAGATCATGCCAAGTGTTCACTCTACCTCATCTTTGTAACCCCACCACTATGTATTGACACAGTCACAGCGTGAGTGTTGTTCCCTTGAGAACATGGGAGCCAATTGTTTTCCCACAGGAAAAAGGGAATGTGTGTGTGTATGTGTGTGTCTGGCATAAGAGCAATGACTAAACAGCAATATATTTGGGAGAACTGCTGATCTTTTAGTCATTAGTTATGGTTGGGGTTACACGTGGTTAAGGTTTGTCAAATTCTGTGTCCAAGTCTATGTTAGGTCCCCAAAGGTGATCGATGACAACATGTGTGTGAGTCTACACAAATGTGAGAAATTGTACCATTAACTGCTGTAGGAAATAATATTGTATTAGTGAAAAAGGTTTTTACCATAAAATCTTTCAAATAGAAAAGGACAGTTGAGAAACCCTAATAGAAACTATGAAGTAGTAAGCTGCTAAACCCTCTTGGTGACCACAACCTTTATCACTTCACAACAAACTAGACAAAGAGCAAGTTTCCAGAATAAATCTGTGTAGTTCAGCCATCGGACATTCAATACGCCTGTACACGCCATTCCAAAAGGAAGTATTACAATATTTGGCAATGCTTCACATATGTCCAACCAAAATATATTCAAAGTCAACAATCTCTCTACCACCACTATATATATCACACTCACAGAATACAATGTACTGGAGGGAAGTGATGTCCTGCTAAGAAAAACTTTAAGAGGTGATAACTTTGTTAACTTCAACAGTCCAATTCAGCCAGTGGTCACACCCTAACATTCCTGCACAGACACTCACATACACCTAAGAACAAAGTCATGCAAAAAAAGTCTAACAGTTTTGAGTCATACGTTTGCTCCTGATTAGTTTCACATATGAGAAAAACAATAATTAAAAAATATATTTTGAAGAGTAACTGGATTGACAGTCACATTTTTAAAATTACTTTAACGTGGAACTAGGCGTCAGAGGCTGACCAATGAACATGTACGATTGCCAGTCAGGGTCATTCCCTCTAAAAAACAGTCACTTCCCTAAAAATCAAGCCCTCCCTCTCTGTTAGAGGAAACCACCTCCCGAACAGCTCATTTTCATTTGTGTGTCAAGGCAACAATATGTCGCTATACACTGACGAAACAGTCAAGGTCATGCATGCAAGGTAGCACTGAGCCAACACAGTGCAGTGGACCTACACAAACATTGTTTAAATCCATTTGCATTTGACTTAAACTTGATTACATCAAATACCACGAAAGAAATATAATCTGAAACTGTTGAACGTTCTTTGGTCGATTAGATAAGTTACATAAAGCCAGAATATCTGCACCTAAATGAACTGGGAAAGTCTCGATGGTTCACAAAAGAGATATTTTTTTCACAACTATTGAGTTTATCACACCATATGTACAAATAGATACTTTTCACTTAAAGATGAGTTTGTTTCAAATAAGTTAGAGTTAAAGGTGATCCCAAAACTACACATGGGAACAAGATGACGGAAACAGACGCATGCATGCACACAGACACAAACATACACACACAAAACTGCAATTCCCTATGGTCGAGGGGTCAGTCCCTCTTCATGGTGCTGCAGAGGTTAGCCTGCTGGCGGAGTGAATGGGCCATTTGTCTGTTCGGTTTACACATGATCTTCCTGTGAGCGTGTGTGTGCTGGCACTAGTCACAAAAGCAGGCACAATAATGTATTCACAATTCAGAGCAAACCTAGGCATGGATATTGTTTGCAAGAATATGTAAATGTAAAATTTAAACACTGTAATCATGTAATAATCATTTGATTGTTCTTTCAGCCACTACCGAATCCAAAACACAGTTCAAAGGTCATTCATCTTTGCGTTTCGAGAAAAGTAAAGTAATAATGTACCAAAAAACAGTGTTCAATAGGTGTAAAATATATCCTTTCTTTGCCTCAGACACAGTTATGAAAACGGTTTTAGTTAAATAATCCAAACAACAAAGGTGCAATGAAACTAACAAAGAAGTTATTTGAATTAATTCACTAAAGATTAGATTTATGTCAGGTTAACAGTCGTACACCAAAGCTGGGCAGCATCTCACGTCCTATGTTACAAACAGCTGGCTCAGTGTGTGAACCCGCAACTTGGTTAAAGTCATAATGTTTATCTTGTATCACAACATGAATAAATAACATGAAAGTCCACAAAGAATCTGAAATGTCGAAGCAGAGAGATAAGAATCGGTTCATCAATCAAACACACAATAAAATGGCTGCTTCTCCACTGTTAGTATGTAGATGGACTGAGGGCATGTAACTGTTCAAACACTTTGTTGTTGGCAGGTCACCTCATGCTACACAACTAAAACACAAAGTCAACTGTTCCATTTCCATTCATTGTCTTCTTTGCATTCAACACACCCTGTGCTGATAACATTGCGGCAAACGCTGGTCACTTATGTTTCTCACACAGCACAGACAGCTTTTTGGAACAGTAAAATAAATTAAGAATTCACATTCCATGAATAAAATAATGTCGCTTAACAAAAAAACTGTTCCAGATATTTTACAGACACCTTCTTCTCATCCTATCCATCAATCACCCCTGTCCGTATACACAGCATTGTGTGACAGATTTCAAACCCTCTCCGGGGGTATTTGGGTCTTTCTGTTGTCAGTGCTCCGCTCTTCTCTCCCTTTCTCTGCGTATGCCAACTGTGGTTGTGCAGAGAGGATGCCTGTGTAACCTCCAAACGCCACAGAAGCAGCAGTGGCAGATTGACGCCTCCTTCCGTCTCTTTATCTGCATATTTCAGCTCCCCGGAGGAGACATTCGACGACACAGACATCAGGCGTCTTTTCAAATAGTTCAACTGCCTATCTGGCACAAGGATTTACTCTGTGTGTGCTCTACACATGACATGTTGTGCCGATTATGATTTCGCCGTGGCCGTGGCCGTATCCATACCCTGACCCCGCACATCCATTTTCAACGGAGCCGATGAAAGTCTTTTTGGTGTTGCTAACCCCAAAGCCGTTGCTCCTGCGCTGTAAACAGAAGGAGCAGAGGCGTTTGAGGCCTTTCCTGAAGGCAGAGTTGGAGAGGCTGTAGATGAGACAGTTACAGAAGCTGTTGCTGATGGCCAGCCATGTGGTGAGGAATGATGCTGCAGGGTGGTGGTAGATCCCTCCACTCTCCAACAGAAAGTAAAGAATGTAGGGCAACCACAGGATATAAAACACACTTGTTATGCGGAACAGTACCATAGCGTATCGCTTGTCTGGGTATGTTGATGTGGGCTCCTGATACTGCGGTTGGTGGTGTTGGAGGTTCCGTGGTTGGGACAAGTGGGGGAACTGCCCATGTTCTGCTGGGCTGGTGTCCTTGACCGCAGATCCCACAGTCAGTCCTGGGCCCTGCAGCTGTTGGGGCCGGTAACGGGCTTGGCGCTCGCTGATCTCCCGGGTGTGCTGTCGGCAGATCTTGAAGATATTGGCATAGGTGAAGCAGACAGTGAGAGCTGCTGGGGCATAGAGCAGCGCAACAATAAAGCTTGTAAAAGCCGGACTAGTCCTCCACTCAACTGCACACCACTCCACCACATCGCCATGGTAACCGGGTTTACCCCACCCAAGAAAAGATGGGAGAAACACCAGCGCAGAATAAAGCCATATGAGAATGATGCAGCAGCGCACTCGACAAGGTGTGACGAGGGACGCGTAGGTCAGAGGTCGTGTGATTGCGACGTAGCGGTCCACACTGACACACGCCAACGACACCATTGAAACAGACTTCAAAACAGACACCATGTACCCGAACACCTGGCAGGTGAGTTTGGGGTCGAGGCCCTGCAGGTGATGGAGGAGGGACAGGGAGGGGAACAGGCAGCTGACCCCCACCAGCAGATCAGCATACGCCATAGTCTGGATGAAAGCACTGGTGGTGTGCTGGCTCAACAAGGGGGCACAGTGAAACACAAAAATCACCACCAGATTGCCAGAAATAATGAGAACAGTGAGGAGAAGTATGATAGACACTTCAAGGAGGCAGGTGGTGAAAATCTGGGAATAGCCTATCTCCAGCAGGCAGAAGGGAGCAGATGCGTTTGATGGGTCAGCGGAGCTCAGGTTCAGTGGATCCAGGGAAAAATTCATCATCTTGGCCAGTGATCCTTATCGGAGGAGCTTTTCCTGAAAGTATCTTTGTGGTTTCAGTTCAAAATAAAGGCTCCATGTCGCGGTTCCACAAGGAAAGTGCGGCCATCTGCCATTTCAAATGCAGGAGGGATGCAAAGGACGGGGAAGGATGAGGAAGATTGAAAACCACCAGGCACAAATCAAATTTTCTCCCTTTTTCCAGTGATGCAAACGTCCCAGGTGAAGAAAAAAATATGACTTTGTTAAAAGAATTCTTGTCTGATGCTCTTAAAATGCTTCCCCTCCCTGTAAAGTCAGAGATGTCTTCCACATCTGCTCCAGCTGTAGAAAGCGCAGACTGAAGCTGCCGTTTTTATCTGTCCGTCGTCCAGAGTCACAAACACAGCTTCCAATGTGAGGGCATCACTGTGTAATGCGCTGCGAACATAAATTGAGGGAAGGAGAAATTCAGGATAATCTCTCCTTTGAATTCGTCGAGGAACTCCACCTCTGTCCCGCTTGTCTCTCTCGATTCCTCTTCTTCTCCTCTTCTTTCGTGCTGCCCCTTTACCCCCTTTTCACCACTCTTCCATGTGTGCTTGCTCTTGTCTCAGTGTCTGTCCGGACCTTCGCTGTAAGATCCCCGTGGACTGATGTGAGCTGGGAGGATGAAGGCAGTGCACGGGGTACTGATGTTTAAAACATGCACGCACAGACACACACATACAAACACACCTCAGCTGTTATTTCTATCCAGAGGAGCGGCAACTATGTCTGGAGTGGAAATGAGGTAGGCAGGCATACCGATGCTGGGAGAACCCCCCCCCACTCGTGTTCATTTATCCTCCTCGGCTTGCTTGCTCTCTCTCTCTTTCACTCTCTCTCTAGGTCCCTCTGCCCCTCTCTCTACAGAAACAGTGGCACTGAGGCCCCTCCCCTTCCCCTTGAGTTCAACCAATGATCAGCTGCAAGGGCATGAAGCTGCCTCCTTCCCCCACCCTCTCAATCCCCCCCTGTGTGTGTGTGTGTGTGTGTGTGTGTGTGTGTGTGTGTGTGTGTGTGTGTGTGTGTGTGTGTGGTTGTGTCTGACTGTTTCGAATAATTACCCCAGATCCTCAAATACCATTTCACACAGTTAAAATTAGGAACACTGAGTATTAGCCCAGTCCTGTTCTCTGCATCCAAAAACGTTGTGACTTGTTTCTGGTAGCCATTAAGTGCATGCCCTGGAGGAAGTTTATGGGAAATAGTTCTATATATAATCTTCCCTTTTAGCTTTTTTAGATAAACAGTAGTTATTTTGTTTTCAGTTTAAAAGACAGAAAGATGGAGAAACTCCAACATTATGCACGGTTGTAAATCTATTGTACCAAGAACATGGAAGATCGAAATACTTTCTGATTTTATTTAGGATGACCTTGTTTGCTGAATATTTTTATTTGTTTATGTATTTGCATGTGTGTGTGCCAGGCTGTGTATTTTTCTGTATGTGTGTGTGTATGTGTGTGTGTGTGTGGGTGGGTGTGTGCTTGTACATGTCTTTCGATCTATTTGGCGCTAAACAGTTATGCACCTGCTCCTGATTTACCATGCATCAGCACACCCTGCATCTCTTGACAACTTCTCAAGAATTGTTTTGATACAGTCAGATACACCCGGGTAGCATGACCGTACCAGGTCTCCCTTACAGCAATACCAGCAGCCAGGTTCTAATTGTCAGGCTCTCAAAGGTCTGGTTAGGACTCTATTAAACATTTTATTCTATCTTCTTAAACAGAATGAGCAAGTCCCTGCTGTCGGGCATTAGCCACGCTTCCTGAGGCTGACACAGAAAATACAAAATAAAAAAATGTCTGTTAAGATACTTGAAGACAAACAACTGAACAAACAGCAATACAATCATCATTAATGACTGTGTAATTTCTGCATCATAGGATATAATGCTTACATTTAATTACTCAGAATCTGGCACTAAAATTTCAAACTTAGTGGGTAGTAATCGCCGTCAGATTTAGTTCTGCTCCTCATCCGCCTCATCCTCCAGGTCCTAATGACGTTCTGAAGACTGCAGAGTTTGTCTCGTGCAGGGCAATTTGGTGTAGCGTGATCGAGACCCAAACAAACCCACACATGTTCACACACACACACACACACACACGCACACCAGCCTGTACCTTTCCGCGATCCAGACACACTCATGCTTTCACGCACCTCCTCTGCCCACCACACGAGGAGCTAAAAATAGATGACAGTACGATGAAAAGGGTTGGAAGAAGAGGAACTGGAGAAAGGATGTGGAAGGGGGTCAGAGGATAACACAGAGCTAATCAAGCATGGGAGGGGGAAGAGGTGGAAGGGAGAAAGGAAAACAAGATAGCAAAGACTAAAACAGTAAGATGAAAATACAGCTGTGAAAAGATGGGAGGAAAAAAGAAGGGAGCTGGGGATGTACTGTCACCTGGTTCCTAAGCTGAGTGCCACACAGTCCTGTTAGATGTCGTACTTACAGTTTGCTTCCTCACGGTTCCTCTCAAGGACAAGCCGCCTGTAACTGATGCACACCAGGCAACACCCCGAACTCTGGTCTTATATATCAGTTATACAGGAAAGATAAAAGCTGATGCTTACAATAATGTCTCGTAAAAAGCATGTTACTGTTCATATAATCTCCATAAACAGATTCTGCATGTGAATATGCAGAATCATTTGGTGTGGGACAAGAAGCCCTCTGGTTTCGGTTTCTAATTTGGCCAATGGTGGACAGGGTGTGTAGAACAAAAGAGGCGGAACACACCGACTATTTAATTTATCTGAATTCACATGCAGATATCTCTTTTGCCAGAATTTCATCTGGACCTAAAACCTCCACAAAAAGGTATCGATGATAACATGTCAGATTGTGTACTGGCAACAAGGTTGTGATTATCAGACGATAACCGATGGCTCATATAATCCTATCGAATCACAATATTGGTTGACATAATGATTTTGATGGTGTTCAGTCAATTAGGGTGGAATGCACATATTTGAGGGAAAACTGCTAATGTTTTATATTTTTACCTAATTACAAAAATATTAATAAATTTGAATAGATCGATAATAGCAAAGTTACTACTAAAACAATAGACAGTTTACTGCCGTACTGGCTGACTCATCTGATTAATACAAATACCTACCATCCACCACCTCCCATCTGGTAGTTTATAATCCAGATATTTCTGTTCTGTCCCTATATATATATAAAAATCAGCAGACACAAGGTGCCAGCTTTTTTTATCAGCATCAGCTGATGTGCTGTTTTTTCGAAGAATTCATCAAAGCAATGCCTGGTAGCAATGAAAATCTTTTTTAATTTCAAAGAAGTGGACAGCCAATACACTGTATCATCCATTAATGAATGATATTTATCTCTGTTCAATGAGCCTAGAGCTAGGACAGGAGTGACAGCAACATAAGGCAGGGGTCCTGACACTAGTCAGCAGATAAACACCAACAGGTTACTGTAGGGAAATGACACAAAATGCTATGGATAATGAGGACTCTCTCTACATTCAACTCCAGGAATAGCTGTGACCTTTGAACTGATTAAGCCTAATGGCAGTCACATGTGTTTTTAATGGCAAACTGGCAATTAAGCCAGATAAAGCACATTTTAAAGTATTGCCATGTCTGCAAGCAGAAGTCAGACCAGCAATGCACACATTAACCTATGGGAGAGGCAAGCAGGCACACAATCAAAGTACGGTCAAAAACTGTAAGAAGCAGACTCGCTAGGATGGAGGAGACGAAAGAGGAAAAAAGGCAAGTAGTTAATGTGACAAAATACAAATGAACAGGCAGAAAGAGAGAGGCTGGAGGACTTAACAGGAGCACAAAAAGGTCTAAGTAGAAGTCAGTGAGAGTCAAGAGACAGGCGTACACAAATATAAATCCGAAAAAAGATAGGCAGACAGAGGATCGTTATGTGGGTACAACAGAGGCAGGCAGGCAGACAGGTAGCTGTGAGTGCTTGTTTTCCTCTCCACAGGAGGCTGGTGCAGTGGGTCTTGGGACCCGGCCTGTGTTTATCAGGTCACTGTGTGTCTATGCTCGGTCCCTAACCTAATTTCTAACATCCTGCTCCACTTATGAAGGTAGATGAGGTTTAAAACATCTTTTAATAGGAAAAACGAGTGATCCAATATGACTCATCACCACCATTGACCACACATGCATAAGAAAAATACAATCTCAAAAATCCTCCATCAATCCATTATCTATACTGTTTATCCTCGGGTCATGGGGGAAGGTGAAGCCAATACCAGCTAATGTTGCACAGGTCACCAGTGTATCACAGGGCCAACATACATAGACAAACAACAATTCACATAAACAATTTAGAGTCTCCAAATAACAAGACCTCAATCTGTATCTCTGATCGTGGGAGGAAGCTGGAATACTCACATGCACTTCTTGCTGCGGGGTGACAGTGCTTACCACTACACCACTGTGCTGCCCACCTCAAGAATCCTATTTCATTTAATCTTTACCTCTGACACAGACAAAAGAGTGAAAGATAAGTTCTCACGTGAGAGAATAAACTGCATGAATGCAACAACTGCATCTGAAACTCCGACTGCCTGCATGGACAGTAAAAACTTTACTGACCATATCACAAGCACACAGTAGCTCGCGGTAGTGCAACAGGATGAGTGAGCATGGAGCTTGTTGGTATGCGAAATGTAAACATTTATTGGTTCACCATTAATCTGTGGCTGGACAAATCAGAACATGGCGTGCCGCCAAGTCTAGATAATTAATTGTAAACAAACAAACAAATTATAATTACATTAAAAGGACTCTTATTCACCTAAAGCCGCCGCAACCGGTTTGATACCAATTGTGAACTTAAGTTGACGGGGTGATCAGTGAGTCATCATCCACGTGGAAGCTTGAGCCACTTGATCTGCATGTGTTCCTATTATTTTTCAAGAAGTAAACATGAGAATAATAATGTTAGCTAGTTGATGTCTAGACTCTCAAGCCTTCTCTGTATTGAGAGTTTGAATGCTTCTCTATTGGTGATGAACCGTATCTATAAAACTGCAAATTCCATGGTTAAATGATATTCCAAAATTACCACCAGACAACTGATTATAGCATAAAATTTGATTAAAACACCATGGCCATTTCTTTCAAAGGCTACACTTACTAGTAAGTGAAGCGTCAGATAATTTTAGTAACTATTTATGACCATTATACTGTAATATGGTCACGATGTTACAACCCCTGAGCACATAACTAAATGTTGCCAGCCAATACCTCGTCTTTCATAACATCCTCCTGATTAAAATCAGTTGGCACTGGATCAGTAGCCCAATCTCTGTAACTCTGACTGGCCTCCACTCACTATCATTTATGGAGCTGAGGCAAAATGTGAGCCATGGCTCAAACAGCCTAATGAGTTTATTGGTAACTGGTGGAGTGTTAATGAGTCAGCATTTGAAGTAAGTCACTTATTTCCAGTACTTGGCAGGGGGGGACCCTCATATCAGTGAGTTCATGAGGGCTTCACAGGGAAGGAACAGGTAAAATATCCATGACCTACAGCCCTGGTTCCACTTCCATCAATGCCCTGCATTCAGACATGGATGTACACCAAGTTCAGACGGGGATAGCACAAAAGATGGCACTTGCTGGAACATGATGTACATACAGGCAAATTGAGGACAAAGAGACACACACAGGCTGAATATAGAAAGCGCACAAAACTAATTAGGAGCTGGAACATGTTTGTGGTATGTACAAATTATAAAATAGAAGCTGAAACGGGAAAGAACAAAAATTTGTACATGAAAAGCTTAACTGTAATTAGTACCAATACCAAGAGAAACATGAATGTGGAGGAAAATTCTTTCCTAATGAATACATATAACGTGCTGAGTACAATTATGCAATACATGACCTTTTGTGTCTTAGTTCTAGTTGATGAAAAAGAAATAACATCAGTATGTTGGTTTTGAATCTAATAAGAGCTTCATCATTATATTGTTCTGTGAATGTTCTCTGCTACCTTGTTCTGGGACTAAATAAAACTCTGTCACAGTCAGATTTAGCTGCACGTGTTCTCCACGCTTTTCTCTTGTGTTTGTTGGCTATTGTACAAACTTGGAATACTTCTGTGTTTCTGCAAAGAATTCCAATCCAACTTTCTGTCCAGTGGCTATCGATACAGTGCTGTTCGGATCCAATGTTATTGTTGTCTTTGTGAAAGTTCAGATTCTGTTCATACCACTCACTGAAGCGGGAAAACCAGCCTGGCTCCTCTATTATTTTGGTGTAAAACCTCTATATGAGTTGGCAGTCTTCAAGTGTTGTTGGGGTAAAAAGGGAAGAGATAGGAAAAGAGCAAAGTGAGAAATGAAAGGGAGGTCAGGGGCAGTGAGGAAAAAGAGAGCGGGGGATGAGAGCAGAGGGGAGGAAAGGGCAAAGCCAACATCTTGTCACCACCTGGGACCCAGCTTGTTGCCCGGGGATGTTGCCTTTACATAAGAACAGTGGACGGAACTGTGGCCGAGAACAAAATTACACAGACCAACACACAGGAGAGCACACAGTCACCTCGGATCCTTTAACAAATGTCCCCTTAGACAGATGTTAGCCAGCACACTGTGATTCAAAAACAAACCGGCACAAAAAAACTCGTCTTTTAAACACAAACAGACGCAGGTTTGTAGAAATGAGGCAGAGGTCACAACAAGGCAACGCAGCAATGACAAACCAAATGTTAAAAATACCCAATTGAAATCATCATAATTGAATAATAATAATGAAATTATCCTTCCCGATTACAGAGCGACCATTGTGCATCGCCGAATACAGGAAATTTCTGACCCAGGTCCCGAAGGAATTTGCAAAACTGAATACAACCCAAAACTAGATCAGGTTTTCAGAATCTTTATTGACTTTGACTGTTTGAGCTGAACAGCTCACATCATACGATCTGATTCCTTCCTATTTAAAGAGGTAGGTATATATTTTCTTTCTCCGTTTATGAACTGAGCATAGGCTAAAAACTATTGGTTTTATACTGAGTCACAAAATCATGAGAAGTTATGGTAAAACCTTTATGATTATTCCTTCTTACAGAACCATCGACATCTACGAAACTTATTTTTAGATAAGTTCTACAAACCTTTCACGATCAGAATCTAGTTTATTCTCCAAGTAATCAGCTGGTATTGTCTACATGGCAGCAGTCGTCACAAGTTTGGAGCACATGAGAGGGAACAGTGGCCCCTGGGGAGTGCTTTAAAGACACAAACCTGAACAGCAACAGTTGCCAACAAACAGGAACAATAACACACAGGAGAAAAACAACTAGAATTAACGCCTCGCCTGTTGTTTGCTTCCTCGAAATTATCAAGCTGCAGTTTACGTCCATGTTTTCTAAGTCTCATAGGACATGTAAAGAAGATTTTGAAAGAATGTTTTTCAAAGGTACCAGGTATATGTTGTCATATTTATACTATGAACGATATAATTAAGGCCCTAAATGTGTTCTATGAGATCACGGTGACCTTAACCGTGATGATCCAATCAGCTCATCTTTGAGTCCATGTTAATACTTCTACCAAATCTGAAGATATGCTCTACTGGTGAGGAGAAGAGGGACACACAGATGGACTACAATCCCCAGAAGATAAAGCCTCCGACCATCGCTGTCACCGGCACAGAGGCATAAATACATCAAAGACATTAAACCAGCTTGAATTGAGTGCAAGATTTAGAAATCGTCAGAGATGATGTGGACAGTTTGCTGATTCACCCAAAAATTCTGATCCGTCCTGTTTCTAATCTATCACAACACCACCAAAATTAGGGGCTCGTGGCAATTCAGTGTTTCTTGATCATCTTAATAAAGATAATATCTCGGTGCGGTCTTACCTTTGTTATTAGAGTGCGGTACTCTTCCACCTGGTGGTCATTATTGTGGCATCCGGCCAGGAGCTGCCACACCTCCCCACGAAGAGCTTCGGGAATACCACTCCGCACCAACGCTGGCAGCTGCCTGGGCCGCACTGATAGGTTCAAATGCCTGATAGAGGAGAGGAAAGGGAGATTGTACTTATACTTTACTTATTTCAACTTTATTTTTTACTTCCTGCATATTCCATCAATCTTTGATGTAAGGTTCTCTGCAGATTCATCACATGCACACACAATTAATCTATCCCCGAAAATATTTCCCCCTGACATTAGACTTCCCTTATTCTACTCCTGCTTAATTTTTCATGTGAGAACAAAAGACAAGACAAGAAGCTCAAACAACATTACAGTAGAATACACAGAAGGAAATGTCAGCTCTTTTCCTTCCTCCCTTACATTAAAATGTCAAATCTGTTGGGGAAATTCTCCATCCTGTGCATACAGTAACCTTAACCGTGTGAAGTGTCAAGTGAACTCAGTCACCTGCCCAACCCCTTGTAAGTGACAGAGACAGAATTAGAAATACACATAGGAGGAGGAAGAGGAGGAGGAGGAGGAGGAGGAGAAGTTAAACTCCGAGGCGCAGCTGTAGGTAACTGTCGCTTGACTAGAGCTGACAGAAAAACCCTGAATCCCTGATGATTCTCTCACTTTTCTACCCCCCTACCCCGCCCCCTCTTATTTAATTCATCCCTCTGAGTTTGTTGTGTTTATTTGTTCCGAGTGTTAGGTTATGCAATATGAGGCATTTTCTGCACAGGCTAAGAGGGGAAACAAGAGTGTGCTGTGTACTTGTGTGTGCAGGCATATGACGTAAGTAATGCCAGGCCTGGTCCTTAGGGGCATTAAGTTTGTAAAGGGCTTTCTGTGATTTGACTCTCTGCGCTGCATCCCCACGCTACATCGCTGCATCCCACAATGCCACAACACACAATCTCACTTACACACACAATATCACCAGTCACACATACAAAGGCTGGTATTATCACAGGCTAGTCTTATGATTTCTTTATTTGGGCATTTTATCGGAGGCATATCTCTAAAATACCCAGTGGTTTAATGGTCATCAAAGGATAATAGAAATAAACAAATCTAGTCATTGAAAAAGACAATTTTATGTACTTTTATATATGTATTATCTTGTATGTATCATCCTAGATATATGGTAATACTTTTTTCTTAAATGGATGTTCTGTATCTCAGGTATATACTGTATATTAGCATAGAGAGGGAGAAAGAGGAAGGCATGCTGTACAGTGCATGTGGAGGAGGCTTAACTTGCAGCAAATTAAAGTCCAGACAGTTTCTATTCAGTTCATCACAAGCTTTTGATTAAAAACAAATGCAGTAACGGGAGAAGGAAGCCATGTTAATAAGCTGCTTATCAAGAATGCCTGCCTGCTGCTTTTTCTTTCACGAGCAGAACGCCCGCTAAACCCCCACCACCACAAAAAATGAATACTGTGTGCGTAGACCTTCATTGCGAATGGGATAGAAAGAGTGGAAGGACACAGAGAACCTGGGAACAGAGCCTCACCACTTAGAAAGTAAATCTCCCCAGGTTTCCAGGATCTTCTCTGCACACTCCTTGGAAACGTCACCTGATCCACTGAGTAGCGGCTCGTCATTATCTGGACACACACACACGCGCATAAAACAACAATGAAAATTTGTGTGAACGTTGTTTCCATCTAACATGATTGTATGTAACCTTTAAACACTACAAATGTCATGCAAACAATGATTAATTAAAATGTGTGTGTTAACTAATTTAAAGAGTTTGGTGTTTAAGTGGTGTCAACATCTACAGTCAAACTTCCTGCCTGATGGTGTTATGAAGATGATGTATTCCACTTAGGGCATTGTTTCTAGATGAGTGATATGTTAATATTATAGACTTTAGATCCTCTAGTTTTATGTTTTGTGATTTTTTATCTGTGATGGATTATGCTGAACTGCATCTGAGTTGTGTACATAACACTGAACTTGAACTACAGCTTGAGTCTCGATGTGGCATTTTATAATCGAAAAAACTTTTTTCGTTCAAAGCTGTACTATCTATAGTGAATATTGTATCCAAATATTAATAACAAGCCATCACTGAACATGCTGTACCAAAAGACCAGTAGACCAGAGACGACCACAGAGAGAAATACAGAAAGTACCTCGCTGATGTTCTCTGCCTAATAGTTTCATTGCTGCCGACACCACCGCACACACACAGTGCTTTGTGATGATACAGCACATACAATCCTGTAACACAGTGTCTGATCGCCCACTTGATTTCAACTCAAGCCTTTTTCTGTTACAGCATGAGTCAGAAGATGAAAAGTGTTCCAGGCGGCATACTCTATTCTATTTCACAGCAGCAACACTTTTATTATTGTGTCTTGAAGGTGCTTGCCTCTGAATGAGGTCAGTCCTGAACAAGGACACCAGCATGGCTCAGTCTCCTAAAGGTAATGCTCACCATAATGTATATGATCTTGTCAGTTAAGTTTGCTGCTTTTATGTGTCTGACAAGATCAAGCATAGGAAGTGTTTCAAAAGGTTGAAAACCATTTTCCTATGGTTTAGCTAGTCAGAACCACATGTTGCTCTAAGTTGACATATTAGTCAGAATATTTTCAAAATGGCGTATATAAAGAAATCATTAATTTTGCAATATCAAAACTTATTCTTCTGTATCTGTGACTTTAAATACAGGAAAACCCAGTAGAAGTAATGAAAAATGAAGACAGGATCCAATCACCTTCTTCTTCATCATCCTCAGGTGGTGAAGGAACCCCGGTACCAGGTACGATGCCGGGACTAGCCGTGGTCTTCCTTTTCTCTCTCTCATTCTCACTTTCCAAACTCACCACCTCATAAAGTGTGTCGGAGGCAGGACTTTTGCGCTCCTTACGCTCCATCTGAAAAAACACATGAGGTAACTTCCTCTGATTAGCTGATAAAACACATGTTAGACTTCTTTTCTTTTCTTCTGACTGTTGAAGCCCAAAGCTGATATCCGGTTCCATTCATAATGGCCACTGACCATCGCCTGAGCCAATTTAATTGTGACTGGAGACTTTGTGCGTTGACTTGACATACCTGCCGGAGTTTAAGGTAAAAGGTCTCAGTGTAGCTCCGCTTGCTGAAGGGCCAGAACAGCCTGTCATTGGGCGAGCACACCCTGACCCTCGTCTCCAGCAGGAAGCGGACCGGCTCCTCCACCTCAGTGATGACCAGGTCCACTGCTGTCGTCATGTACATGAATTTATCTAGAAAATCAAGAAAAGTAGTTGCAGTGTTAAAATGGAAATAAGTCAAAAATGCTGCAGATTGACTTGTTGTGTTTAAAGCTAAATTATGGTGGTTTTGCTACTGGCAAACCGATGGAATACATAGTATGCCTGGGTAGATTAGTGTACTTGTCCTTGACAACAGTAATGTTAACATTTTACTTTCTTTGAAGTATGCTAAATTAATTTACAGTACACTTTCATAACATAATTTTACAATTATTTCTCTTTTACGGGAGGATTTTAGGATTCATGCTACAAGCGGAAAGTGATTTTACCACTTAGGAATGTGAGTTTAAAACTTAGGGAATGTGAGAAAATATTGGTGTGAAAATAAACAATCACCTAATCAGTCAAATATGAACCAAGGGAATAATAACTGTTGAAAATAGTTGAGTTTTATTAGAATTTTCGACAGGATTTTGGCCGTCACCTTTGGGCGTTTCCTCATTCACAGCCTGGAACTGAGGCGTGTTGGGGTTCCAGCTTCCTGTGATGATGTAAGATTTCCCGTCAGAGCTCTTTCCCATTGACTCCTGGAGGCACAAGTTGGAGGAAGTTAGAAAAAACACAAACACACAACAACACAGACACACACACGCACATGAAAAAACTGCTGTCTACCAGGTCCAGCAGGTGCATGTCACTGTTCTTCACATTTTTCCCTGGGCTGAGCAGAAGACCAAAGCACCTAGAGAAGAAAAACACAATAATAAATAAACACATAAAGACACACAAACACACACACACAGAAACACACAGGCACAGAGGGAGACAAGGGAGACAAGCAAAAGGAAGAAGACTACGTAAGAGAAACAACAACAACAACAACAAGCGGGAACCAAAGAAAGAACAGTAAATCTCTATAGATATAAACCAGTTGTTTAACTTCACATATTTTACTGCAAATAGCTTCTTGGACTGAGCCTTTAACAAAGACCAGAATATAGAGAATATTAAACACAGCCCTCCACTCCTCACCATCTCTGGATTTATCAAACGATAACAAACCATAAAAAGTGGTGGAATGTTTAAATTTCAACAGATTTAATAAACCATGGAAAATGAGGTGCCGCGAAGACATTTTCACTTTAATCACTGTCATACAAATGTGCCGGAACACTTAAAACCTGACAGAGATGCGGATGTATAGATGGTCACTGGTGTGTGTTTATCATAAAGACCTAAGTGATTCCCTTCTTGTTAATGTCTGGTCAGTGTGACGGATGCAGGCCAGATATTTTCCTTCTACACGACAACTCAAGTGTTACAGAGAATTGAATTTTATATCCTCCATTATTCTCTGCTTGTGCATGTATTTAATCACGATGAGAGATATGCTGCTGAGGGTGTTAGAAGCTGTAGGTTTCAAATCTGCTGTAGGGTAGTGATGTCTGAATACCAAAAGGATCTCTCATTTAAAAATGAATAAAAGAGCACTCAACAATTGGGCTTCACAGTGTTTTCATGGAGATTTTTACTGTATTTTGAGAGTTGTGTCACCACTGACAAAAACATCAAGCCAGTGACACTGTGCAGTAATCTATTTCGAGTGTGTGTGTGTGTGTGTGTGTGTGTGTGTGTGTGTGTGTGTGTGTGTCCATGAGTGTGTGCAAGACAATATTTTACCTCTCAATGGCAAGTTCCTTATTGGAAGTCTGCTGGACATAAATCACTATTTTCTTGTCCATCCCTGCGCGCAGCTTGAAGCTCTGCTTGTCCTTGTCCTTAGCCACAGCGCTGTACATGAAAAAACAGGAAACATTGATTATTAGATAAAGGATCTCCAGTGGAAAACAGAGATTAAAGAAACAAACTCATCGTTAAATTGGGTGAAAGATAAAATGTTCAACGGTCACACAGTAACGCTGATTGACTTACAATTGAAACATTAAATTGGAAATTAACCAAATTACGTTACATTTGACATAATATTTGACCACAGGCTGAGAACACAGGTTGTTTGTTCTACACTGATGTTGCGAAAGAGAAAAGGTGGAGCAGCATTCATGTGCATGACACCGGCCGCTTGGTGGGAAACTCTGGTCATTAGAGAGACATTTTCTTTAGAACACGTTAAGTATTAAGGCGGCAGGATGCTGCAAACAAACATAACTTTAATTTCAAACAAACTGCAGCTCACTCTCCAAATGTATTAGCCATGCTGATTCTGTCTCGGCGATTCTGTTTTTGTTCATTTTACAATACAACACAGAGACAGTACAACTAGTGTGTTTCAATCATTTTTTGTACTAAATATTTATCCCACCTGAAGGTACCCTTGCCATCGTCCTCCCTGATCTCCAGGCTGACGGTGAAGGTGAACAAGTCACTGTCAGGAGTGAGAGGAGCAGCCTGCTGAGACGACAGAAAAGCCTTCTTCGCTGACCGCCGAAACGCTGTGGCAAAGCTGTACAATATCCGACTGACCTGCAGAGAGAGAGAAGTAAACACGAACAATTACAGTTTATTGTTTAGCCACTATACTGGGCAGGCAAAACAAGGCAAGTTCATTTATGTTGCACATTTTGACAACAAGGCAATTCAAAGAGTGTTTAAAATGGTTTAAAAGGGGAAATGGTAAAGCAACATATGACCAATGAAAAAATCATTCGGATAGAAATCTAAAGAGCTCAAATTAGAAATACAAATTTACAGTGCATTAAAAGAATAAGTAATATTCTCTTCGATGAAAGGCCGTGGCAAACATGTCAAAAACGAGTCGGCCATGATTTGAAAGAACTGAGCCAGAGAGCTGCAGCAGACCTGCAGCTCTCTGGCAGTTTGTTCCAGATATGTGGAGCATAAAAACTCAACGCTGCCATTTCATGTTTAAACTCTGGGGACGGAAAGCAGACCTGCACCAGACAACCTGAGGGGTCTGGATGTTTCATAAGGTAGCAGCGGATCAGAAATGTATTTTGGCCTGAAACCATTCAGTGCTTTATAAACCAATAGCAGTACTTTGAAGTCGGTGCTTTGACAGACAGGAAGCCAGTGTAAACATCTGAAAACTGGAGGGGTATGATCCACTTTCTTATTGAGGACTCGAACAGCTGCAGGTCTGATTCAGCTGTTTTTGTTGAACCAATTTGTTGTTATTTGAACAAAGACTTGTCAACACACAATTACAGCAGCCCAGTCAACTAAAGATAAACGCATGGTCAAGGCTTTTCAAATCCTGCTGAAACATAAGTTCTTTAATCCCTGATATGTTGTTGTTTGTAATTGTCTTAATGTGAATGTTAAAATTCCACAAAAACTGTGATTGGGAGTGGTTGTTAACTTCACCGATCACAGCCTAGTACTGACTTTTAGCCATTCTTTCTTGTCACCAAAGCCAATAACTTATGTAAAACAAAAAATGTTGATTTACATTGCACATGTACAGAGCTTGAATGTTACTATAGTCCCCTGTGTGATCAAGTCATGCAAACATGCGTGTCATCCGCGGAATTGTGGTGGCATATTTTGTGGTTCTCCATACTGTGAGCTAGTGGGAGCATGTAGAGGTTAAAAACAATATCCCCCAAGGTACAGCCTTAGAGCCATAACATTTTTGTCTGCGTAGATGTGTAATAACTTAAACAAAGTCTTTCCATTCCTTTAAGAAGTTTACAAATAGATTTGGTGGAATGTCAGACAGTCGTGGTCGATTTTCCAGTTGGTTTAGTGTATCAAAGGGATGTCTGATAGCACAAATATACAATTTATTAGGGTTGACCTATTACTGTTGTTGTTGCATTTGCACCAAAGAATACTCCAAATAGCCCATGACCTAACAACAATATTTATTATACATCAGGGTTAATTATTATTCGTTATTCTCCGACAAGGACATTTAATCATTGTGACTTTTTTGAGCTTCAGCTTTAGCAGCATACGCAGCTGAAATGACCCGAAAGTTGAGTTTCGTAGGAAAAAATTATCGGCAACTTGCAAAGCATTGATTAAAAACTCAATCAAACCCCAGCGAGAAAAGTTATCTAATGACCCACTACTCTACTGTCTGTGGACCCTCCAAACTATTGACCATCTTTAGGTTTGATTAGGACAATGTTTGATATTCTTCTGTGAATCTGAGTATGAAGGTAATGTTACTATCAACATATTTTTAACTAACTAATACCAGAGACTGCAGGGTTTTGCTATATCTCCCCCAGATGGCCAAGTGTGGAAAACTGGGTGGTAAAGATTTATTTACCTTCATTAAACAAGTTTCCGCGAACAAGACTTGAGAATTGAGAGCTTTGCCAAGAGAATGTCATATTTTGTGTTTGATTATTACAAAAGCGATGTGTGAGATAATAAACAGAGTTCTACCTCAAATAGAGACTCAGAGCACAGTGGTTTTGGATCACCTCTCATTGTGGTTAGCAGTTGAGCCCGGGGGCTAGTGACTACGAGATGGTGCGGGGGAAACTGCTGTTATCAATAAATAACAACGCTCTTTTATAAAACAGCCTCCAACCTTTCCTGCACAAAGCCTTTGTTATGTTCTTGTTACAGCAGAAGGTTGTCAGGGGATTGCAGGGGGTTTATTTATTCAGAAACAACAGGGATTGGATGTAAGGGGGGACGAGCAGAGTTAGACGGGGGTCACCCCTTGCATTGAAGAAATTGTGACATCTTAAACAAAGGTATTATTGTTCCGACTATTACAATTAATGCTCTAGCCAAAGATGAAAACTTTAGAAAGTCTACAAATGGCCCTTTTGACTCATTGTGTGTGATGGAGAGGTGTTAAATGATCAGCCTTTAACACCACTCATTGGTTAGGGCGAGGCAATATAACTTTTACCTCGACAACTATTAATGAACGATTATTATATTTTCCTCTGCAGGGTTATTTTCATCTTTGAAACGTTTTTTAACTGAAGACACGAGCAACGATCTGCACCAATTTTTCAGAGCCTACATTTTTTGTTTATGTCTCCAAACATGTGATTACATTTGTGTGAGGAGCTTTAGTGAAACAAATATATTAAAGCTGTAATAATTCAATCACGCAGCACTAGATGTGGATCTCCGGTCAGGAGAGACAAGGGGGAGGGGTTGGGTATGAGACTCAGCAGGGCTCGGTGTTACTATCAACACCAGGAGACTTGGAATTGTTTAGAAAGTGGCCTTGAGGCCCAACTAGGAGGTCTGGCTCTACAGAGGGGGAGCAGAACATTTCTATTCAAATCTCACAATAACATACAATAATAAGATAAGTTTCCTTTAATTATTTAGCTCACCAAATTTTTTACATTTTGGAATAATGGGGGTCGTAAAGGAGAAGACAGCCAATGGGCTGACTCACTCCTTTTTTAACAGTGCAAATGAATAATAAAGAAAAAGTATAGATAGTGTAATCTGTTTTGTTGTTGGAGGACTGGAGGGAGGAAGAAGGACAGGGGAAGATGATAAGGAAGCAAGATCTGCAGACAGAGATGTCTGATTTTCTAGATAACAAGCTTGGGATGTGTGTCTGTGAATATGCATTAGGGTTTTACTGTGAGCCCGAGTGTCACTGGTGAAGGTCTGGGAAAGTGGATTTTTGCACGCCAAGGGACTGATAAAGCAGCGTCTGTCTGAAGGTGCTTGGTGACACTGAGTGCTTCCATGAAGGAGAAATCAGGTCACTGAACATCGAAGCTTTAACCCAGATTCATGAGTGGATTCCTTTTTTCTTTTCTTTAACACGTCTGGTTAACAGACTGTATATAAGCAATGACTCTCCTTTAAGTGAGCTTGGGGGGTTGTGTGTGGTGGACATGTGCATCTCAGCATAACCTGCAGTGTATGACATAATCACTTGGGGACCGCTGAGAAACCTCCTGCACCGACAATGAAGCCTGAGGGACAGACTACAGGGGAGATCAGCCATAGCAGGCAAGGTCAACCAGAATACTGCGGGTCATATGAGTGTGAAACACATGTTTAAGTACATGAGAGGATACGAGTGCAGCAGAGGATCTTTTGCTCCCCCTCTGGTTCTCTATCAGAACAGCAGCAACATTACTGGCACCTGTTTTTTTTCATGTGAGTCTGTGATAGACGTAGTTAGACATTAATCAATGGATAATCCTCACCGCCTCTTGAATTTGACAGCGGAACACATGGATCCTGAAGATCTCAGCATTGTAGTGGCTCTCGGTGAAGGCGAAGCAGTCACTCTCTGGAGTACCATCATGGCCGCGCACGCAGAACAGAATCTTGTAGATAGGGTAGTTGGCAATCTCCGTACTGTTGTTGGGGTCCAGCAACCTGTTAAAATATCAATAAATATGTGCATAAAAGTCACAACTACAGCTGAAGCTATTCTTGTTATGTGAACGCTGTGAGGATTTCGTTCCATCAGCTGGAACTATTATTTTAACTAGTTCTCCACATGTTCTTACCTGACGGTGCCTTCAGACACGCCTGGCACCGATAGGGTGACATCCAGGGGGACCTGGCACTGCCCTCTGAGGATACTCATCATCCGAAGGGCCTCCACC
Source organism: Platichthys flesus (assembly GCF_949316205.1). Taxonomy (NCBI): domain Eukaryota; kingdom Metazoa; phylum Chordata; class Actinopteri; order Pleuronectiformes; family Pleuronectidae; genus Platichthys; species Platichthys flesus. The sequence goes on from NC_084963.1 coordinate 7,322,951, forward strand.
TCACTGCGGGGGGCGTTGACAGATGCACACCCCAGATATGTCAGCTGGCTGAACACAACGCTGTCCTCATCTGGAATGGGACTGCCGGGACTGCCATCGGATGATGATTCGTCCCCTGCAAAGTGACAATGGAAAGATGAAAAGAAAAGAAAGGAAATTAATGAAAAAACAAATATGTCCTCATCTAAATTATGTTCACTGGAAGCAAGAAAGTGGAATGGGATTTAGAAAGACAGGCGAGAAGGACAACAGTGAAATCAATTAGTGATATTCACGCAACAAATGATTAAAATGGACAAAGATAATGAGAAAAAGCAACAACAAATAAATATGTTTATTTAATTGAAAAACCTTAGTGCTTCTATGACACTACTCTAAAAGAGCCATTGTGTAAACTTTGAAAAACAGGAAAAATGAAAATAGAAAATGAGAAGGAGGATGGCTCACCGCGATACGACCTCTCATTCAGCTCACTCTCCTGTGCCGTCTGAACGGGCAGCACAATCTCCAACTTGGGCGGGGATGAACTCAGAGGGTCAGAGCCGGGCGCCACAGGTGTCGCCGTCGTAGGGAGAGGGCTAGGGCCCCCTACACCCAAGGTTTCCATTCCTGTTCCCGGTCCGTGCCCAGCGTCAGCTACCGATGGGTCCATTAGGACATCCTCCAACTCCCTTTGGAGCTGCTGTTCACTTCCATTCCCCACAATCTGATCGACACACACAGAGGAGCCAAAACACACATACACATAGAAACACACGTGCACACAATCACACCAAGGAGCGAGGACAAAAGGGGGCACAGAGAACAACACGTTTAAACCCCAAAACATATCATTAAACACAAGTTCACAAAACCATCATTGAAATCACCACAACAAATCAGCTTTCAGATAAACCCGGGGCCAACTTCCACCATTTCTCCTGCAGTTTTTAGGACTGTGCAGTGCCTTTGCCTTCAACCGTGATCTTGTGATTCATTTCAAGTGAGTGTGTTGAAGGTTGAAGGAGGAAAGAAGCCTTGTTTTATGTTGGCATTCAGAGATAACTCTTGATTAAAAATTCTAAATCATATTAGTGATTAGTGGGTAAATGTGTAAATCAGCTTATTCTACCAAATAGTGGGAAAAAAAGCAGGTCAAAGGCTCGACACACTATGAAGCGCCACAAAAAGAGGGAACGCTGAGTTTTCCTGACGGTTATGGCTGCATCCTACCAGTGAGGAGCAGACTTAAACTGCAGAGGGCGCTACTGTACAGAGCAAAAAGGGGATGATCTGATATCTTTTCAAAAAAACTAACTGAGTCTCTATGCAGCTATACTACTGCTTGGGATTTACAGGTACTGCTAAAAGCCTTGGTGGGTGTGAGGCAAAACTGCACTCCAACATGTAGGAGCATCTACCACTACCATCCTCAAAACTAAACTGTTGAAGCGGCTGGCTAGTGCCCTCAATCAACAGCTGGCAAATATAAAGAAAGCACAAATAATCACAGACAGAAATCACCACGGGAGGACATCAAAAAAGAGAGGGATAAAGATACAAAACAAGCAAGAGATACAGAGAGAAGAGGTGGAGAGGGAAGATAGCGAGATAAGAGACTGACCTTAAAGCTGACCCCTTCCTCAGAAATCACCTGCATAACAAACAACAAGTTTAGACACACTGACTCTTCTCTGCCTGGATGGGAGGGGAGATGTGCACAAGAGTGTGTTGGGCGAAAAACCAAAAACATGATATCTGGATGACTTGAGTGTCAGTGAATGTAGTGATTTCACCGGAGAACAGTGGATGTGTGTCGAGGACAGCATTTCTTCCCTGAGACAACAGGCAGCACAACACTGACCTCAACTGTGCAGCAAAATAACTGCAGTTCATTAAGCGCATGCAAAATGCAAACTCCATCTTTCGGTCCCTTTCCAACCCCAAGCCAACAATTCCTTTCAAATTCAAAGAAACTGAGGCGAAGTAATCATATAAACTAATGGACAGAGTGTGAAGATGTGATCCAGCGATTCATAAATTCAATAAAAGGAAAGATGATAACTAGTAAACTCATGGACAAGATCTATCTGCAGAAAAGAGGAGGGGAGGGGAGGTAACCTGAATCCATGAGGGACGCTCGCTCGATGGCGGCTCGTAGCTATGTTTGCTTCAAACTTGTCTTTCTCTTTGCAGACAGACACACCCTGGTCACAGAACACCATTCTTTTCCCTGACAGTGAGTTCAAAGCACTCGCAGCTGCATCGCCACACTGTTGGTAAACTAATATTTGCTGAGTGCAGCACTGAATTGACTCACAGAGGGCATATGAGGCGTGATAGCACATGCTGCACAGGAACAGGTATCAGCTGATTGACTGCAGATGGGAGATTTTTTCCTAAAGATCAGTTGCAATAAAACAAATGAAATATTGGTTAAATATCAGCTGGTACTAAATTAATTCACAAGTGATTCTTCTGTTGTGTGACTTGTGTGACGATTTGATAACAATCCCTTTTCTTTTCTTTATCTGGCCGCTGAGACACAGAGAGGAGCTGCCGGCTCAGTAGCACTCCTGCCCTAATTTTCAGCCAGGAAAAACCCTGACTAAATAAATAATACTTAGGTTTAGCGTTTAAGCAACAAGAACAGGTTCGACACAACAAACAAAGCCGAGGAAAATACTGATTTTTTAAGCATGTGCACATATTCGACAACTCCCCTGCAGCAAGTAGCAAATGTACAAATCAACTATGAGACGAGGGAAGAGTGAGGATGTTGAAAAGGCAAAAGAAGAAATGGTTAGCCTTATGGTTAGAGTGTGAGACTGCATGGTTAAGAAAGATGGAAGAGAGCTTTAGGAAGGTGAGGGATGAACTACCGTTGACAAAGGAATCCGTTTTACCTCTGACCCCTAACATGCAATTTAAACATGTTACACCGACAGAGGGCAAAATGAAACCCTGGCAATATGGAGGTGTTTGGGTGTTGATGTAGAAAATGAGATTAAGGTGAATTTTTTTCTTCCAGTATAAAAATCTGGGAATGATTCCAAAGATGTTGTTATCTTATGATAGGAAAGCTTCATATTTTTAAGTTTAAACCTTAACACAACACAAATAAAGCTAAATATATTGAAATTAATAGATATAACAAATGTTTTACATAAGCATAAGAAAAGTCGGCCTATATCAGCAAACAATAAGGGTGCCCCAATTGATCGGGTCATAGGCTACGGGATCGGTGTTGGCCGATAATACAAACGATAGGTGATCAGCAATAGGTCCAAAAAATCCTGATCGAAGCACCCTTAGAAAATATAAATACTGATAATCATATATTTATTTAATGTCTAATCAGCTTTTTGGCCAAGTAACATATCTGTCTGCCTCAAGTTAATATGAAATTAACAACGAGAAATTCTGCCAAATCTTGGCCTGACTGGTTATTTGACTGGATATTTAAAAAAAACTTTACAATTGCTGTCATTTCTCTAATATCGAGAGCAGATTGTGACTATTATAAGTATTTAGCATTCTCCTGATATGGAACGAAGCAAATGTCAAAAGAATATACTTATCACTTACTCTAACTAGACAAGTACAGCTGTGAAGTAACCTTTCTCTCCCTTGTACGTCTGTCCATACCTACACCCAACCATCCTTACCTTCAGTCCTGTCTTTTCGTCATCACTACCATTATTAGTGGAGGAGGGTGTCTCGTCCCCCAGGCGGGACACAAGGACAAAGTCCTCACTGTTGAGGGTGGACACTGAGTCTGAGGAGACGCTAATCTTCCCCACCGAGACTTTGTCATCCATGGCTGCCGCTGTTTAACTCAGCCACGCTGCTCATGAATGGAGGACGGGAGGAGGAAGTGGTAGGAGATGATGAGAAAAATCACCTGGAAAAAGAACAAAATAATAAAGAAAAAGGAAAAAAAGCAGAAAACAGTCATGATGAGATGAAATCCGTGAAAGCATCTTTTAAGGCAAGTTGAAACTTTGCTGTTGGACATAACCATCTAAAAAACAGAGAAGCCATTGATAATTTTCCTTTTGAAGATATTTTGTAACACCTTGAAGAAACTCTGCGGCAAGGTTACAAAACCCAGAGAGGAACAATAAAGATGTCAAGTGAAAAACTATAGTTCAAGTAAAGGTGACATATTCGAGAGCGAGCTGCAATGAAGAAACAAGGAGTTGTGGGTTTCTGGAGCAGAATGGTGATATAGGTGACACATGTATATGAAAGTGAGGAATTAAATGAACAAGGAAGCTTTAGTACAACCATCCTGTCTATCACATGTCAGTGATGCCTGTTGCAAAGATTCAACCACTTGGCCATATCACATGTACACCATAGATCTGTCATGCATCTGAACAAAAATTCAGGTGCAATTCAAATAATTTTGACAAGTAAATAATTACTTGTCAAAATTATAATTTAGTCCCTATTTGTAAATTCAGATATGTAAGTATGAGAAGGAAGAAGGAGAAATGAGGAAAATCTCCATCTTTACAGTTATGGAACAAGGTAACAACTGAAAAGGGGGAGGTGCCCCTGTATGCAACACGGGAAGAAAGACAACAGAAGGTTCTGGCAGAGGTTTAAACAGAGACTATAACAAGCTATTTATATCTCATCTCCTCCCTTTCACTCTCTCCCAGTCCTTTGCCTTTCACTCTTCTCTCCTTATCCCTCCTCCCTCCAGACTTCGGTGTATCTCAGACCTTATCGCTTTCCTCTTTTCTCTTTTCTAAAAGGTTTCAGTTGGTGTTTCTTGGACTGTGTTCTCTTGTCAAAGACCCACCCTCTCTATTCAAATCAGCTCACACAATGGAGAAGTAATACGAAGAATACATTTAAATTGTAAAGGTCACAGCAGTTAATAATTTAACTAACTTAAAATGAGTAAGCATGTCCCTGTGACCAGAAGCTTTTAGTTATTACGTTTTTATTATGCTACCATTAACATTAGGTCATTTTGAGCAGAGTCAGATGCTCAGGACTTTTTCTGGAACTAACTGTGAATACGTCTGAAAAAACAATCTCCTCTCTTAACAGAAAACTGTGGAAATTGTCTGTGCCCAACTTCACGTACATTTTCCAGATTTCATGTCTGAAAACATCTCCTTAGAGACTTAGAGAGAAAGATCTTTTGCTGCTGTGCAGTTGCGTCTTCTTCCCATGACAACACTGACTTATTACCAACAAGCCAGGGGGAGTAATCATGAAGCCATATCGCCTGACAGGTAGTTCACTCATTGTTGTGGTGACTGTCATCCTGTATCATGACATACAGCGTGACTGACAATGAGGTATGGACAACTTAATTGTTTTTGTGTTTATTTCATTGAAGTGAAGGCTGCAGCTGGGCCTCATGTGTGACAGGTAGCACTTATGTTTTCCTTACTTCTTAAGAGGAACTTGGATGATACACAGAGCTCACACCAGCCTGTCACACCATAATTACCTCCTTTACATCTCCTAATATCATGAGAAAATCTCAGTCTCGTGTACAAACATGTCACCCCAAAAGAAAGTTGTGAGACTAAATATCAATTCTGTAGAAATGTGGGACAACTCTATTATCTTCTTGGATCTGTGGTATAGGAACTATCTTAAATCATATAAATCAGCAATTTTATAGCATCTGACACTCCTCAGTTAGAATCCCATACTTTAATGTTTGACTTTGAAGAGGTTTTTTCTCTACTTTTGGCTTAAAGAATCCAGCTTTCTATTTTTAGAAAACTTGTAATCTGAGTGATTGGACAAGGGTCATTTTTTCCCGTGTTGATGGAATTTTGTGTTTTTCACATTTTCTGGTATTTTGTTTGTTTTGCCACAGTGGCTGCTGCTGATAAGCCTGCCTCCCAAAGTGTAGTAAACACTCTCAGAACACGTCTATGAAAGCATTAGCAGTGGGCGAGGCATTAGCTAAATAGTGCTTTCATGAAAACAAACTAATCAACTAAATAATTAAAGCTATAATATTGAAGCCTTCTTTAGTCCTTCACATTCTTAAAGCTTTGAAATAAAATCCCCAGACATCCCAATCTTTTTTACATGCTTAGATAAAAGATGTGAATTGTCCAATTTGCTGCAACTAAGTCCTCAAAACTTTGACAGCAATAAAGAACTTTGAGAGATTTGTGCCGCCGTGATTTTATCTGTCTCTGGCCATCGGAAGTACCAGGAGAGATCCCGCCAAATCAGAAGGATCATCAAAACGCCCACAAAGTTTTTTACTGTCCTCAGTGGACCGGCAGGAAGACCTTGCCAAAGCACCGGCCCCCTCTGTGTACCTGTATCAGATCCGGAAAGGAGTGTGCACGTTCGCTGGCAATTCACATTAATTAACCTTTATTAACCTGACTCAAGTCCATCCCACTAGCACAAGTCATACACACACACACAAACCTACCACTCTGTCTCTGACTGGCTGGCAGCTCTAACAGGCTCATAATGGCTGCCTTGTCACCCTGCTTCCCTCCGTTGCCTCACTAACCTCTCTCCCTGCTCCTGCCAAGATACACTGTTGGTTATCAACACTTTTAGAGCAACATAGGGCTGAGCAATGATAAAAGAAAATGTATATTTGAACTATTTTTTAACAGATACTAAAACTGCAGTATGTGGGTATCACTGCAGCATTTCAGACTCAAGGTCTAATTGCCCCCTGAGGGAAATTTGTTTTCAAAGTCATTGCAGCGACAGTCAACACAAAAGGACACATTTCAGAAGAGACAACCCACCAAACATCACATGAATCATAAAAACATAAAAACAAGACCCATTCATCGTGGCCATTTGTTTAGTGCTACAATGGCAGAGGGTCTGAAGCTCCTACTGAATCCGGCCCTTCTCCATTTGAGTGTTCTCTACCTACGTCCGGATGGCACTAATGTGAAGTTATAATTAAGGGAATGGTCGGTGTCGTCTGCTATGGTGAGTGCCGTGCCTGTGATGGCTCTGTCGTGCAGGTCTGTTACTTTGGATATGGCCAGGCGGATGATTTCATAGGCGGTGTGTGTGATGCCGGTGAGTTTGTTGTTGTTGGTGACAGAGAGCATGTTGTAGAAAGTGGTGGAACAGTACAGCCGGATGGGCTGGACTAGACTATGCTTTACTAGAGTAGCAGCAAGAGGTGGGGGGGGGGCATGGACAGTGCTCTGAGTTTACCGATGATATGGAGTCTGTGTATGGCAGTGATGTGTTGATCAAAGCGGAGGTTATCGTCAATATTGAGTCCGAGGTATTTGAAAAGGTCAACCAATTCCTTTGTCTTGTCAGTGTTCAGCTGTAAGAAGTTGTTAGTGCACCACTGTGTGAAGTGAGCAATGGAATTGTGCTAGTCTGTAAAAGAGTTATTGTCATTGAGTAATCCCAGACTGGCAGTGTCATCAGAGTATTTGAAGTATGTGGTGACGGGTGAGGGGCTTGGGCAGTCGTCGGTTTAGAGTGTAGAGTGACATAATGGTGTGTAACACGGCACATGCCAAAAAGTTGCAGTTTATGCAATCTGATTATTGCACTGAAGCATATTGATGTCACAAGTATCTAGATTATTTAGCCCCAGTGCCATCTCAGAACATACAGGATCCATTTCATATGCTACTGATTCTTCCAAAATAAGACATATAGTAGCTTGATGATATTTTCAGACTCACTAAAAAATGTTACACCTCTTATATCCATTTCCATCCAACAACACAACCTTAACTACACAAGTACTTTGATGGATGGATGCTCAGTACGACTTAAAGATGTTAAGAATCTTGAAGGTCACACCCCACCTTTCTTCGCACTCTGCATTTATTTTTATCAATTACATAACACTGAGTTCCGTGACTGCAGCTGATACACTTATGACACTGTCATGGTGATAAAGTTCTGCCCACAAACAGACAGATAGCTATAAACAATCAAAGCTGCGGTGAGTTAAGGCCGACGCATGCTTCTGCAACTGCGTCGGCAGCTTTTCACGCAGCTGTGTTGCAGGACTCTTTATAATTCATGCTTCCCCAAGCTTCCCCAAGAGTTACACCGCTTACAAAGCAATTCCCCGCCAGAGTAATTACAATTACAATTATTACACTCAACATTTATGAGGGGGCCCATGAAATGCAGAAGCATGTGCCGGCCTTTAGAGTTTTAAAAACGTAACTGTTAACACACAAAGTTATAGAGGCAGTCAGGGTTGATGTAGTCCAAGTCTGACCTGTATTGGATCATGCAGACTATTCTTTTTCTTTCTGGAGCAAATCACAAACAACTGTGGCCTCTTTGAGCTGTTTGTCACGGTTAACAACAGAGGCACAGAATATCTTATACCAATCCATGTGTAAAACCGTGCACACTGGAAACCTACGCCTTTCTATTTTTTTGGACTCCCTACCACTCTCCAGCTGAATGGCCTGTTCTGAGCTGCCAGATGGGCGCTGCGTGCACCTCACAAGGGAGAGGAAGACACTGCCAGACACAGCTAAAGAGCATTCAGGCTTGCAACACAGTCCCTTTCGACGCGCCTCACAGCGATGATTCCAGCCAGGCAGAGACACCACAGAAAGAGAGGATGGGACAGAAAGAAAAGCTGAATTATCACATGGTCAGTCACAAGGTGAAGTACAGAGGGAAAGAGAAAGAAAAGGAATGAAAGAGCAGTTTCAAATGATCAAGTCATTATGTAAAAATCAAGGAAACGCGTACAAACACACAGACAGCAACTAACTATCATTTCAGCTGAGGCTGACAGCAGAGCACAGGCTCTCATTTGACTATCAAGGATTGAAAACCTTTGCATGTGCCTGCACTCAACAACAAAACAATCTCACATGACCTGAAGACAGAGTGCAGGCCTGCCTTTAACTTTGGACATGAAGCACTGGCTAGAAAAACTCTCTACATCGAGATACTGAGCTGCACAATGTGCAATGTGGCAATTCATAAACAATAACAATAGCACTATGCTGCTTATATGGGAAACCTGACACCTGTGAGTCAGTGAATATATGATCCTTTAAAACAAATTGTTGCTAAGGGTGTTGGGCCTTTAGACAATAGAAGTGAAAACAGAGGACACCCCTTATATACGATTAAATGAAAGCGTAAGTTTACTATACAAGCATTAGGTATTTATACGGTTGTTATGTTATAGGACTCATGACACAAATTAAGGCTATAGTCCTCTTTGGGTTGATGACTGAGAATGTGAAATATTTGAAAGATTGTCTATCAGCAATGATAGTGTAGGAAGTGTATTAGGAAAAGTCATCATTGGTAGTAGATGTACCGATTGAAGTATTTCCTCTGTGGATGTTTTAAAAACTTTACTGCGATCACGTGGAGTCAATAATAAGTGAGGAAGAACTTCTGCAGATGTTACAGATTCCCAAATTTCATAACCTCCCGTGTAACTCTGAGCTATGAAGTGTATTTCCTTTGCTTTCGACCCTACATACTCTGTTTTCATTTCAGCTACTGCAACTGGATGAAGGAAACACTAATCCACTACAGTTGATGCCAACTCCGCCGCCATTCACCAGCTCTGCAAATAACAGGTGCATCGGAGGGGCGTTGTCAGGATTTCAGAACATTCAGGCCTCAGTCTAGAATCTGTTTCAGACCGAGCTGAAGCAGCAGGAATACAAGAAAACACACTAAGAAAATATGTGAAAGCGCAAAGCAAAGTATAAGTAAGAAAGTATATTTACAATCGATCAATGGAAATGTGTAAAAAATATCATACTTTTTACTGTCTTATACATATAAGAAAATATATTTGAAGAAGCCCTGTGTGTTGTGTGATGTGACATGATCTAACAATAGAAGAACATCTGTTGTTTCATACTATACCCTATCGATTATTTCATTGTTCTGCAAATAACTCTTTATGACTTTATTTTCCATCATGCAGACACACCACACAACACAGCTAGACACAAGAGTAACAAGTTAAGATTTGTATTGTTTTCTGGATATGAAATTGAGATATGAGATTTTGGTCATTTGGCACAACCTTTATTCATTCTTGTCAAAACCGCAAATATTTACATACAGACCAATCTGACTGCGGTGTTTCTTGTTCACGCATGCATGTGTAACTGTCTATGACCTACAGCAATGATTAACTGCACTACCTGTGGTTCAGGAAACAAACAGGAACAAAGAGCTGAGTCAGGTAGAGTGACAGTTGGCACATTTGGCTCAGAGTTGCCAGATATGTTGTCTACAATGAGAACAGCTCAAAAATCTGAACAAGAGAAAAAAGCTGCAGCTTTTCAACAATCCTATTCTTCATGGTCACAACAGTTTTGGGCATTAACCTTGAGAGAGTTTGCTGAGGCAACTAAATGTCTCACTATCAGAAAATGAGACAGATATAGAACTTAACTCTAAAGATGTAATATTTGTAAGTATACCAGTTTGTTTATTAGCATCGCTCACTCACACACATATCGGAACATAAGGTTGAAATATTGAATGGACTAACCGTATATGGGTATTATGTTTTCAAGAAGATATGGCGTTAACAAAACACAATTAACTTATATATAATTTTACAGGAAATTTGTATTATAGCACAGTTTTTAGATGTTGTTATGAGTATTTTCTTAAACTTGACTTAATAATGGTTCAGTTGAAAGTTATTTCACCAGTTTATGATAGTCTTCAATATGTATATTAAAATGATCCTGTGTTCGTGGTGAAAGCCCCTTTAGCACTACATAGGGGACAGATGTGATCATCAGTGTTTTGTAAATTTTAACTGAATGAGTCACTGTGATGAATAACAGTAGCTTGCAGTGACATCATCAGTAATTCCAGACCTGTACAGAGAAGTGAAAAACAAAAACAAGAGCACGTCCACCTGTCATTTGCCAGCAAACAACCACAATGACACATACATCAGGGCACGAAATGTTATATCTGCAATAACTACTGGTTATTCACATCCAGTCAGGAATAAGAGATAAATTAGATTTAACATTAGCATCCACTTTAATTGGATTTCTGGACAGCACTTAATCTGGATGCCAGTGAACCTGCTCGGTGTTGAAGCAGCTCGTGCAGCTTCCGGGGGCCCGAGTGCACATCGAACCTCTCGGTTAGTGATAAACAACTTGGACAGTGTTGGCTCCACGATGCTAAACAGGGATTAATGTAGCTAGCTCTGCAGTTCACTGACAGTCTCAGCTAGCTTCACCAACCTGCCCAGCGTTAGCTCACCCAGCTACTCATCGATTCACAGTCTGGGGAGGGGGGGGGACTTTTAGCTACACAGTGACCGTTTTAGCCAAAGTGTCGCGTCTCTGCAACGCGATTATCAGGACGTGTTGTGTGGACGTGTTGGGGTGAACGTGGCGAATGAACCCCGGAGACTGTCCCTCTGTGGAGGGCGCAGATGAGAGGCCATTACTGGATGTAGCGGGGCTAGCTAACGATTGCTAGCCATGCTACCCTGCAGCCAGCATACACACACACGCACACGTTTCCTCACACAGGGACACACAGCACTGTTTAACGGTGAGGTCGGACAACAGGCGGACGTGCACGACAGCTTACCTTCAAACCCACTGGTGTGTTTACTCCAACGGCGGCTGACACAACATTGTTCTCTCCCAGTAACATCAGCTGGAACTGCATCCAGCAGCAGAGCTGTAAACACTGCCCGCTCACAGCCGCACTGCGCATGCGCCTGTCAGAGAGAGGGAGGTGGAAGTGGATAGATAGATAGATAGATAGATAGATAGATAGATAGATAGATAGATAGATAGATAGATAGACGGATAGATAGATAGATAGATAGATAGATAGATAGATAGATAGATAGATAGATAGATAGATAGATAGACGGATAGATAGATAGATAGATAGATAGATAGATAGATAGATAGATAGATAGATAGATAGACGGATAGATAGATAGATAGATAGATAGATAGATAGATAGATAGAACGATGGTTAGATAGATGGATGAGTGGATGGAAAGATAGATAGATAGATAGATAGATAGATAGATAGATAGATAGATAGATAGATAGATAGATAGATAGATAGCAATTGCATGTGGAAAAACCTAATTTCAAGAAACATGACTGAGGTCAAGTATCATTGAGTATAAGTCCAACTCTCAATGTATTGTTTTTAATGTTTATTTAAAAAACATAAAGAATAAATGCTGCATTTTAATCATCTCTTTTGTCATTATGCACCATAATCACTGCTTGCATTAACCATACGATTATTGTTTGTATTATCTAATAATTTGATTCATCTTCTTGCTTTATTTCCTTCCCTTCTTTTTCTTTTAACGTTCCCCTCTAACCACATAACACACTTTGCTTATGAAGTTCACACTCCCGTTGATCTAATGTAAACCCACATAATTCCCTGGTTAGTGGATGGCCACTTATTTAAAAGCAGAAAAGTGACGGGGGCTGACTCTCTACACCTTAAAATCCCCGAACCACAGATTTCAGTCATAGCAAACACACCCACTCTTCTCATTGTGCTTCAGTCCTGCTGGTCCTTCCTGCCCAGCTTGTCGTGGGCTTGTTGTTTCCTCACAGTGGAACCAGGCAGGGGCGGCTCCTGGTACAGGCGACATAGGCGGTTGCCTAGGGCGCAAAATGCCGAGAGGGCGGCACAAGAGACTGAGTTATCATGACGTGACACATGCAATGTAAAACAATACATTAACGTCAAACCATCATCTAATAACTCCGGGGACGCACCGGAGGTAAAAGCCCCATGAAAAGCGTTCCGCCTCCTTCCTCGCCCATGTTAAATACTTGGGCTGTTCGCACAGGCAGCGTAGTGCCGGGAAGAACCAGGAAGCGCCGAGACCGCACACACGTACTCTCCTGTGGGGGGGGGGGTGGCGGCGTCAGGCTTCCTTAGGTCTGCAACTGTGAAGACCAGAATCATTTACAACTGAACCAGCGCAGAGAAATGTTGATGATGATGAAAAATGAAATATAAAATGAAATATAAAAACAATTAAATTAAATTAAATGGGGAACAGTAGCCGGCTGCGCACTTCCTGCGCAGAAAACCATTGCGCACATCCTCAGAGGACCGTTGCGCACATCCTGCGCAGAAGACCATTGGCGCACCTCCTGCGCAGAAGCCCATTGCGCACATCCTGCAGAACCGAACTGGGCACATCCTGCAGAGATTGCACGAGCAGCTTTTTTTTTTTTTTTTTTTTTTTTTTTAAATATATATATTTTTTATTCATTTAATCTTTTTTCTGTTTTTATACATAATTCATTTAAATTGAACAGTACAAGATCCAACACGGGACCTCCATGTTGAAGTACGATGTATCTACCGACTAGGCCAAACTGCCTGCTGATTTTTCACAATGAACTAAGCACTATAATAACTTGGACAAATTATCGTGCGCGTGTGTCTGTGTCTCTTTATATTGCTTTTGATACAAACTTCAGAGAAAATATTTTCTACATTATTACATGCATTTGACAGCCTTACTTAAAAGGTACTTTAATATTTTTGGATTTTAGATACTGGATGATTTAACATGCTTTAAAAACCTATGTTAGAGAATAACCTTGTTTCCAGTTTCTAACCTTGTCTTCTGACGCCTTACAAGAATCACAGTCTGCTTGTTTCCATGTGATGTCCTGAGGCTGCCCCCTGCTGGCTGCTTGGTTTGTGCAGCTTGCGATTAACTAAAGTTGTCCATAAAAGAAAATCTTTAATATCCTTAATTACCCAAGGGCAATTTGATGTACAACCAGCAACCAGTGCACGACAATAAATAAAAACCTACTCATTTTGGCAGCATAGTAGGGATATTTGCTGATGTCACCACCCGTGGCTCCGTGGACAGGCAAGCCAGCATCTAAAACATCCTCGTGGGTGGCTCCCTGTGTGAACAGTCAGGCGGCGGCTCGCACAGAATTTGCGCTTCCGCCTCAGGTGTGTCCTTAATGTACCTGCTGCGGTGATAGACTGCACTTAGAGTCAAAGATGAATCAAAAAAAGATTAAATTATCAGGTGCACAATTCAGAAAGCATCGCAAAGTAGAGCAGAAGAAAGAACGATATAGAGGTACGAATCACCCCGGTTGTGGACATCATTAATATTTATTTGTGTCGACATGACATGCTATCAGTACAGGACTCTGAATTTTGTTTAATAAAAGTTACTATGGAGAGTTATCACGCAGGAGCCACTTACACAAATATAATTCCAATGTGTTTGGGGGATTTTAACGCCCCTCTTTTGTTTTCCTGATCAGATTAAATTCTGCACATGACACAATGAGAGAGACACCTTCATCATCTCCCTGACCAGGAAATCCAAGAGCCCTGAGAAAACGTGATCATGCAGAATAAAGTTGATGAGTGACGCAGCCGCTGTCGTTAACATCACTTGCTGACACAGGTTTTGTGTCTCTGCAGTTACTCACTGTGTCAGGAGTCAAGTCCTCACAGTGACCTTCCACAGGCTCAAGAGGACACAGTGATTCACAAATAATGACAAGAGACAAACAGGCGTTATTTGTTCTCGGTTTATTGTAGCATGCAAATTCCTGCTTTTTGTAAATCCAATCTCTCAGTGCAACAGAGAAGCAGAGCGCTGCTCGGCCAAGCTGTCTGTATACGTCAGTGTCATACAAGTGAACGAGCCAGAAAACGCACAGAAGAATCAGTCAGTCAAACGATACTCAAACAGTTTCATCAATCATCAATAACATGTACAGAAAATCGTCATCACCATAGGTTCGACCTACTCCAGTCCTGCGTTACCGAACAGTTAAGTAAAAGGGAAACCTTTCACAATGTGATATTTCCAAGGAAATAAATGGAATACGTAACAGTATTATTCATTATGGGGACATTTTAGATATGCTGTCTCTTCAAGGGTTTTTATTCTCCTCATTCTGAAACATTACACAGCTGCCCCAATGACTCAAACATTTAAATATAGATGATTATCACAGGTCGTATAAATGAGCGTCTATACTATTTAAGTCCATCTAATGATGGTGCCAGACTGTATACAATGACAGATGTGTACCATCTCTTAATAGTTCATATACAGGTCAATCGAACAATAGATTTGCAAATAAAATGTCTAATACAGACATGAATAGTCAGAAAACATCAGTTCATCATAAGTTTCACGATCAACAAACAAGCTTTTTTACTTTTTCTCCATATAATATATATTGATGAGACACCTTCTCGTCTAATACAAAATTTCCTCCTTTTTTTCCATTTTAGCAAATTCTCAATATCCAAAACAAAGAAGCAAAGACTTTGAATATACTAATAAAGGAAAGAAAAAAATACCACAACAACAACCAAATGTGGTGCAATAATCGTAGTAATAACAATATAATCTCTATTAAACAATACTTCAGTTTCATGAGCAAACGAGTAAAATGCCGCAAGCAAACTTCAGCACTTGACGTGGCCACACAGTGGGCATGTGCAGAATTCTTACAGCGCTGGGTGTGTTGTATCACAACTACAGAATCATCAGTACTCATCCGCCATCACAAGAGGGACTATATCGCATGCATGAGGCCGGATGCAGGAAAGTGGGGGGGCAGAGTGCACCTGTTGGCAGTGATGGGGTGGAGATCAGTGCAGTGCAGTTTGAGCCACTACAGCAGGAAACACTGAGTATCACCAGTACTCACAATACTGTTCTCTTTACGTACAGCAGTGCCCGGCCCTTTCCCACGAGAGCAAGTATAGCATAGCCAATATTGATACTAAGAGGCAAAAGCAAACACTGGCAAACAATATTATCAGTGGTAACACTTTGACTCATTTATGCCTCGGGGGGGCGAAATGATCCGCCGCTAAACACCCCCACTGAATATTTAAAGTGATGACTTTAAGAGACAAAAAGCCAAACTACCAGCTGAGCAACTGAAGTCTTCCCTGAGCGACTCGCACTGACGAGGATGTGGCCTCCTCTAATGGAGACAAATCGGAACTGCGAGAGGAGGGTCAATCATTCCTCAGCTCGACCCCCCCCCCCCCCCCCACCACCACAGCTGGGCAATATGAAAAGCAAACAGGAGAGATTGCAGGGATTGATTGCACTGTACTATACTGTACATAACATGGCACTTACATGACCTCGAAGGGGAAATTGTAAACAGATGCAGAGTGACAGTTTAGCTGAGGCTTATCTTTGTGGATTGGAGCGGCTGAATCCCCGCGGCAGCTCTCGCCTTTGTGTGGTCAGAAATGAACAGGAAAAAAAAAGCCTCATCACATCGAGTCAGACTGGATCGTTCAGTCCTGGTATTCACTTTCTTCACCCGCCTGTCTCAGCAGTCGGGCGGGAGCTAAGACAGAAACCTTCCACCAAAGGTCCCAAAACCTTTCCTCAGATGTACAGCCATTCTGCCATCCTCTAAAACTGGATTTAAGATCTCACTTGAAGGGCTTGGCTTCTCATGATCAACATTTCATCGAAGAGGGATGGTGAAAGATACAGAGATTTGTTTCTAGACAAATCTCATAAGATTTAGAAGAGGTGGAAACAAACTCAGTGGAGTCTCCAGTCCGTGAATCCAGTATATAAATATATAAGATGGACTAATGCAACAAGAAGCCTCATATTTATAAAAAAAAGGGGAGCGAGGCAAGGCTGGTCTGTATGGAAATCACACAACGTTACTGTGAACTAGACTTGGGTGGTTTAAGGTGCACATCTGATTACGGGAGGGTGCAGAGGAGCTCGAGACGACGTGATCTTTTTGTTGCGAATGAGAAACTTGACGAACGACAGTAACAAAGATCGGACAACTTCACGGAAGTTAGCAACGCCTCAAACAAAACAAAACAAAATCTTTAACCCCCACGAAGAAACGCTAAATGGAATGGCGTCCCTCACTTTGCTTTCGGCTTGAAAAATATTACACCCTCATCTGAATATTTGAGTGTGTCTAAATGTTGTGGGACCTAAATAGCTGTGGTCAAATAGAAATGTGATGTCCAGTGGTCATTTTCTGAGATCATGCCTCTGACAGGAGAATATGAAGAGCCCAAAGTTGAGTTTCATACAACACCAGGGACAGGAAGGCCACTGTATTGCATGTATGTGTGTGCATGAAGGAGTGAGCACACATCTATTATTTGTGTGCGTGAGAGAGATGGACTGTGAGTTTATGTGGCGTGCAGAGAAATCCACTAAATTAGACAAAATGCAGCTACATCAAAACAAGAATTGCTTTGTGTTGCCTTTAGTTACGCAACAAGTGCGAACTAAGGGAATATGTTGAGGGTTTATAATAAATAGGGATATAAAACAACAAAAAACAATATCTTTACTATGTTGCTCCCTCGTGACTTTCACTGATCAAGGATCATTAACAAATTCTCTTTATGACTGTGTCGTTGTGCTCTGTGATCTCGTGACAGTCGAGGGAATTCGGAGGTCAACGTTTACAAGATCATATGACTCACAAAAGACAGAGGCTCGTTTCACTGTCGCCACAGTGGAAACTTCTGTTGTGGGCAAATTTTCGTTCTATTTTATAGGAGGGTAAGACCGGCCTGTCCAGTTTTTGTTCTCAGTGTTATTGCACTTTTCTCTCTGTTTCAGGAAATACTTATGTTAATGTTACGCAGCAACACAACAGAGCCTTCAAACGAAACCAGCGGACTCAACAAATTCATTAACATGTAACGAGACATTGGGAAAAATGTGTTACATGTCCATGAGGCCACAAAAAGGGATGAATAATGCAAAAGTTGGGATAATGTTTTGCTTGGATAATTATCGGGAGTTTGATTATAAACCAGTGTTTTAGCAAAGAAATCCTCAAGTAAAATGAAAAAGTGGCCTTAAGAAACTGGATAATGTGTAAACCTCTGATCGTGGACCTTACAGAGCATTAACAGTGATTTCACTAAATTCTCTGTGGTAAATACAGTAGTAAAAATTACCACTTAGCAGACAGGACAGTGGATTTTCTCGGGAGCCTCGCGGGCCTGTCACACACTGCCCAGCTGTATCTGTCAGGTTTTATTTAGGAACACGATTTACATATATGAAGGCTGGAATTCAATGGAACTGCCTTCCAACAGGATCTGTTTGTGTGCTGGCAGCTCAGCGCCAAACACAGTACGTGTCCCACTGTCTGACTTTGTGTCCCTTTAGCTTCCATTCAGCAGCATCTCTGTGCCGGGCGTGGACGTGTCCCCCAGTCGAGGGGGACCGGTCCGCAGCACCAGCTTGCCGACGCCAAGACCCCTCGAGACCAACCCGCTGGGAGACAGAGACTTTCTGGGAAACAGGCAGAGAGGTAGGAGAAGTCAGAGGAGACAAAGTGAAAATATCTCTTTACACTTCCAGCTCGAAACATTACACCAGTTTTTGTCATGGTAATTCACCTGAAGGCCATCTTTTTCAGTAAATGAGCATCCATCTTCTCTGTCAGAGAACTCTCTGTGCGGGGGTGTTCCTTCACAGGGGATGAGCGGAGGGGAGAGGAGCAGGGAGGTGGCAGGAGGTGGGAAGCATCCTGCGACGGAGAATGAATCAGGTCTAAAGACTCCTGGAGGAAAAGATGATGGAAAAAGAAAGATGAGAAAAGAGGTTCTGGTTGTACACAAAGTGGATTATGTTTACAATCCCAAATCCCTGAATCTACATCCCATCCCCACCAACCTGAGACCTTCTCTCCTGGGGGTCTGAATCCTCCATGTCCAGAGCGCACAGCTCCAGCTCGATGTCTCGGCCCGGGTCCGGCTCGCTCTCGGCTCGCTCCCGGTCCTGGCTGTAGACGGCGTGATGCGCCTGCAGAGTACAGCTCACGATTCTCTCTCCACTGCTAATGGACGTCCGCCGGCCGTGAAGCTCCGACGCACAAAGCTGCTCGCTGAAAACACGCAAACAGACAAACGGAATAATTATAATTCTAAAAAAGTGCAATGAAAGCGGCAGAAAATGCAGTTTCAACATGAAGAGGGAAAAATAAAAACCTGACTAAACAACATGGTTTTGATGCCGCTAAAATAAAACAATATTAAAAACAATGCTGGTTTAAATCAATGTCGATACAAGTGGAAAACATGTTAACAGTCACGAGGGGGCCAGACCTGTGCAGAGGGCTTTCCTCACTCCTTTTCCTGGCTCCTCAGTGTGTTGTCACCAAGCAGCCAGCAGCTCTATTTTTAGTCTGAACACTGAGGGGAAATGACTGCTGCACAATGAGGAGGAAGAGCTACTGTGCCAAGAACAATTCGATATTAAGTCCTGTACGTGCCTCTCCATAGTCAATGATATGTGGTACAGAGTTGATTTTAATATTCATTATTAGTTTGTATGATTCCCCACAGTCCAGCAATAAATAAGACATTTAGCAATATAAGCTGCTACGAAAGGCTATAAAAACTAAGCCACGGCCGAATAATGCTGCACACGATTCTCGAGTTCTTATCGTTGAAAAATAACATACAGTGATTTATTTGTCCTGAACAAATTGTCCTAAATAGTGGACACGAAAACCAATTCAACATTAATGTACAGCCGACGCCTTTAACAAAATAATTTGAAGATATCAGAAAATATGCAGCAGTTTGATATGCAACACAATTTAATGGATTCTTCCCTGACCCAGCACCAAGTTCAATGGAAATGGGCTCAGTCGTTTTTGGGTCATCCTGCTTAGAAGTAAATAAACCAACAAACACACAGGGAATATGAATATGATTGGCGAAGGTAAAAATGTGTGGTACCTTTCGAGAAAACTGGAGTGGCTGGAAGAGTCTGATCCTCTGGACCCCCACCTGTAGTCACTGTGATCCATGTGTTGGTTATAATCTGTGAGAGACGGAGGAAGAAGTATCCCAGTAAGGATAGAGAAATATAACGTGTGAATGTATTATGTCAACATGATGAAATACAGTGTACAACTTTTATACAGTTGAAAAACAAAACAAAAAAGACGTTATTTTGTTATTATGATGAAATATAAACAATAAAAGGCAACAATACATGCCAGACACCTACACTTATATTGTTAGAATTGATTTTAGAGATGATCTACTTTCTTCTCTCTTTGCTTTCCCCCTTGTGTACCTTTAAAGTTGATGGGTGTGGTGCTGGAGCTTCTGTGGCAGGCCGTGGCTTGAACCGGGTCGGTGGTGTGGAAGCCCGTGCGTGACGCCCTGGATATGGCCCCCCACTTGGAGATGATGGGCCCCTCGCTGAAGGGAATGATGGGGTCCTCGTCTTTTAAGCGCCGGTAGTGATCCAACGAATGAAGCCACCGCTTCCCGACACTACTGCTGCTGCTGCCACCGCCGCCACCACCACCTCCTCTGCCTCCGTTAGCCTCCAACTCCTGCATGAGAAAAACATGAAGGCTGTTACTAAGAGTACACGTGTATTCATACAGTGACGCTAAAGTAGTGGGTGAGTTTGAAGAGTCTCACCGGGTGCTCCGAGCACGAGTGAGCTGAGCTGTGCGTCAGTGTCTCAGGCTCAAAGGGACTGAGGCAGGGGCCGATGGTGCCACAGGACCACGGGGAGTAGTGGGCTAAGCTTTCCTCGCCTCTGAACCGGCAACCGGCACACTGGCCACCGCTGTTCTCCAAATGCTGAAAGAGAGAGAGGGAGAGAGATTTATAAATGACCAGGAGACATATTACTCTACTTGCTATTACTTGCTTCCACTGTCCTGAAGTGTTTTTATTTATTTATAACAATATTGAACTTGCACATATTTCACATTTATGTACTGAATCATGCTCCAGACTTTGGATATTCTACAAGGGATGGTTCACGGATTTGTGATCTTGATTCTTATTTCACTTGGAAAACACTTGAAAAGGTCTTTATGAATGAAATGGATTATTTTGTATCATTATATTAATTGTTTGTGTTGCTAAATCTAGACTGATCGGCCAAAAGATCAGAGGGATTTGTGGATGTTTATTTACTTCTACAGGGCATCCGAGGAAAGTTGCTATGTCATTTACTAACAGGGCAGATGTTGACACCAGGTTTAAATAGGTTGCCTATAAGCATGAATGAGCACAATGTTACCAGTAAATAAATGAGTAAATACGTTTGCTATAAGATTAGAGAAAGTTTATGCTCATTTGGATTCATACTGCCACTGCCGGTGCTGACAAGCTGCCACTTTGCTTACATGATCATAACATGGAAAAATAAACTATTTACTCTATTTACTGATGGTTTATTTGTTTGTTTGTTGCACATCAAACTGTGACAGGTAAACAATCACTTAAAATGTCCTCGTGCTTTCAGTAATGACAGCCTCATCTTGAAAGTGGTTATAAACAAAGCTTTGCTCAGCTGAAAGCCTGAGTCACTGCTTGTAGAGTCGCTCCTCTCGTTTTCTCCCACTCTCTCTCTCACCCCCCCCCCCCCCCCCCCCACATGCCTGCACGCCACCACTGTGCATTGCTATGATACCTTCCTCCACAGTTGCTAGGCAACTATCTCCCACCTAAATAGCATTGGACATAGTAGAAGAGCAAGCTTTAGGGATAGGAAATTAATGCGACAAATTTAAGAAATGGTAAAAGGCATAAGAAATGAATCGCGCTTGTTAATAACGTGGTCATGGTGGAATTTAAATATTGTCGTCGTGACTATGAAACCTCTCCACGAGGCTGTGTGTTTGCGTGGGTGTGTGTTTGTTGCGCTCTACCTCAGTTCCAAAGTCGATGGTGAAGATGGGGGAGGACTGGGAGGGTCTGTTGGTGTTGTGATGGTGGTGATGGTGCGCCCACTGTTCCTGCTTCCTCCTGAACAGATCCTCGTAGCCCAGAGGAACACGACTGTAATCCTGACAAAGGACAAGAGAGAGACAGTGAGAGAGAGAAAAGAGAACTGATCATTACATTATCATATTAATCATTTATTAATATGAGGGACAACGATGCCATC
Source organism: Platichthys flesus (assembly GCF_949316205.1). Taxonomy (NCBI): domain Eukaryota; kingdom Metazoa; phylum Chordata; class Actinopteri; order Pleuronectiformes; family Pleuronectidae; genus Platichthys; species Platichthys flesus. Next base: position 7,344,859 of record NC_084963.1, read on the forward strand.
TGGTTTTAAGTTGTTTAGGTTTAGACCACAGACTTTTTATAAAGATGGACGACATGTCTCCCCTCCCCCCACTATCCAGACATGAATCCCAAATATCCTGGATACAAACGCGACCATCTCGCACATTTGAGTGAGTCTCAGCTGTCAATCATAATTATTTCCCCTCTTTTTGTATCATATCAAATAACTAATCAAAACCAAACCAATCTGTTATCCAACACTTTGTAAATCTCCATGAAATAGTCTTTCATGATGCATTTTTATTACAGATCTAAATATCTAAATACATAATATTTTCAGTAGAAGCTTTTTAATATTGGGTTGTTTTTATATTATATTAAATTATATCATATTATATCATAGAATATTACTACACCAAAATACTTTTTAAAATTTTGAGAAATCATTGCCCATAAATATAACACTTCAACTATGTTGTTATTCTCTATATCACAGTGTTGGTAAAAGATACTTTATTGTTTAGTAGTAGCCATACTTGTGTTGCGATAAGGCGATGAGAGAAGTGAGCGGGGGAAGCAGAGACATATTTGGGCTGAGGAGTGGGAGGACTACAGAGGAGGATGAAGCTACATACTACAGCTCTCTGGCTGGCAGGAAAGGTAGAGGTGAGAAGATGTGGGCGTAAAAGAGAGAAAACGAAGTAAAATGAAATGATGCTGAAACAAATGCAGCAATAAATGTGTTCAGTGTAACACAGACCTGCGTCAATTAAAACAGAGTTAACACAGATGGCTTTACTGGATATACTGGATGTTACCCAATCACGACATTTAGAAATCAAACACATTATGTTTTTAATTACTGTTTGTTCCGAGAGGAATATGCCAGGTCAATAATTAATATTGTTTTTTAAGCCATACGCTGAAAATAGAAGCTGTGTTGACACTGCTTCCGTCAACGTTGGACTAAACGGCACTGAAACAAGTAGGAGAAGCTGGAGCAACGTGTGTTTTCAACTAAATCAGTGATGACGTGTGTTAGTATCTGAAAAAACTAAATTCCTCCAGCCAGGCGGAGGTGAGTATTGGCGATGGTGCATCACTGTCCCTCACCCTGTGTAGCCCTGTGCGGTGGTCCGCTCCGGAGCAGTAGTTGCTGTCCAGAGAGTTGAATCTCTCCCTGAGTGGAGGCTGGTAGACGGAGGAATGCAGCACCTCTGGAGGCAGCGAGTTACTCCTGGCGTCCTCTCTGTGGTACAGCTGCAATGGCAGTTTTTGAAGTTAGACAATAATCACACATATATATCTGTCCTCTAAAAATAACAGATTTTTCATCAAGATTCGTGAATTATTCCAGGGAAATTGAAAATGCGATGTAAAAGAAAGTGATAAAACAATTCCTGGTCCCACCCCCTGATCTGGATCCACATCAAAATGTAAGTGGGTTCTTCCCTGACCCACACCAAACCCTCCCACTAAGTTTCAGGATAAAAAGTCCAGTAGATTCTGGGTAATACAGCTAACTATCAAACCAACCACCCAACAAACAAAACCTTCTTGGCGGAGGCTCACCTGAGGCCTCCACACTCGTCTGCTGTCATAGAGCGGAGCATAAACCCCATGAGCAGGAGCCAGAGGCCCGTACTGGGGCTGCCCCGGGTGGGGATGGAAGGTGGGACCCATCCGATCTCTGGGTGGGTGTGGTGGGTACCCCGAGGAAGAGGAGGAGGGTGGGTGAGGCGGTTGAGGGTCACTGTGGTAGGAAGTCGGTGGAGGGCCCATGGAGGGCGGCAGAGGGGATTCTGGGACATTGGACGACCTGAGGAAGCGAGCCATGCAGGGTTTGTGAGGATGATGAAGAGTAGATGGGTAGTAAGAACCTGCTGGAGAGGAGGAGGAGGAGGAGGAGGAGGAGGAGGAGGAGGAGGAGGAGGAGGAGGAAACATCAAGAAGAAGAACATTTATTTGCATTTTGCCACAACAAGGATTCATACTTTTAAATTCAAACTCCTATTGGAAAACTCCACTCACAGTTTTGTTGATAATGGGCCGTGTCATAAGCAGAGTGGGGCTCCTGGTAGTACAGCTCTGTGGCCTGTGAAGGATGTGGCGCACGCAGCATGAACTGACCGTGTTTGGGTATCTGAGCGCCACAGTCACCCCGCGGGACCGGGGTCAGGGGAGATGATGCTGAGTGGCTGACTGGAGTCCTGGGAGGAGAGATGGACTTCCTGGGGGACAGAACGTCGATGAAAAGACAAAGAATGAACACAATCGAGCTTGGTTATAACAAAAGTCAGACAATAAATGATTGTGAAGAATAATTTCTCTCAAAAATCATATACAAATACCCTGCATGCACAAAGCCACACATTATGTAACGTGTAAATGATATGATATTTTGACTTTAAACATATTTTTTGTAGTAGTAATAATATTGGGTTGTTCATGGGTTATATGCCAACAACAGGAGACATACAAGCATTATTAAATACCTAAAGAAAAGTCTTACTGTTCCGTTGCACCCGACGTGGTTCTGCTGGTACCAGGCAGCCCGTTGCACCCGTTCGCCCCACTACTTCCATTTGGCACCACCCTCTTCATTTCCTCGATAATGTCAGCCCCTCTGGTGATAAACTGCGGGTGAGTCAGGCCGGGAACACCGTCTGTCAGGGTAGTTGTATTGTCCCCTGTGCCTTTGAGCCCCTCAACCACTGCCGCCGACACGTCCTCGTGGAGGCTGCCCTCCATCGTGAAGGTTTTACCCATAACCCCCGGCGACAACGGAAATGCACGGCCCACGCTGTTGCTCTTCTTGTTCCTCAGTCTAAATCTGTGGAGAGGAGGAAGGATAATCAGTACAATGGGGAGGGATTAGCACTGATAACATTGTGTGTCCGTGTGAGTGTGTGTGTCCGTGTGAGTGTGTGTGTCCATGTGAGTGTGTGTGTGTGTGTCTAGCCTTATTATCGCAGTATTATTGCCACAGTGGGCCTCTTGTAAATAGATACATGAGCAGATTAATACAAATTTAATTAAAACAGAGGCTGGGGGAGGCTGTGTACTGCTATTACATAAAAGAATAACAACCTAAAATAACACAATTAGACCACCAGACGTCTGTCCAAAATGATATAAGTAATGTTATTTACAGTAATTTTTAATCGACTAGAGCTATTTATCTTGATTACAGTGAAAACCGAGTGTTTCTTAGGGCCCACTCACTTCTCCAGTTCATCCTGTGTGTGCGCGAATGTACAGTTGGTTCCTCGGGGACAGCCGCCCTGCTGACGGAGGTCCCGGCACATGCTGGTCTTATACTTGCTGTTGGCTTGAGGCTGCAGAACACAGATACAATACATTAAGGGTAAAAGTTAACTGAAGCATCAGCCCCCCCATCACCCTTAATTAATCCTCTAATACTAGGGAGAAAATTAATGTGCAACTCTTCAGGTTGTTGCACACCAAGTATAATTTCATCTTCCACCACATGTGTCGACGTGACTCTTAAATGGTTTTGAATGTGTGATTTGTGTTATTATACTAAAATACAAAAGCGGTGTAAAGTTTGCTTAGTGTGTACATATTGGTCTTTGGCAAATTGAATCCATGGTGATTCCATCATCTATTTGCAGATCGTGACAACTCATTACAGTTGATCCTGAAAAGGTCAAATCATAAAATGTCATGACTGTTGAAGTCAAACAAATGTCAGAGACACTGTGCCAGGAAAGATAAATTATGTCAAAGCCCACAAACAGGGACAGACGGACGAAAAAGAGGAGCTGGGAAACATCATAGGGAGACTTAAATGAATCAATGTTGTAGTAGGCTCCCAATAGAGAACAAATTTAGTACTCATGGCAGCGCTGCATTTCCAAAGCACCAAAGTAAACCATCAAAAGAAGCTCAGAACACAAACCCCTGATTATTCAGAAAGCATCATGGTGTGTTCACCCACCTTCCAGCATATTTTCTGGCATGGTGAAAAATAAGATACGCCTTTATTATGGAAAACACAGAGGTGGATATGCAAACTGGTATTTTTGGTTTCATCCTTCAAAGACCTGAAGACTCTCCTCTAAAGGATAAGTAGCTCAGGATTTCAAGACAGACCGTCGAGGATGATTGATAGAATTGAAAGATCCTCTGCATGTATTTGATCTGATCAGAGAACATCTTTCTGAAAGTAGCTGGTACTAACACACAGGCTGGCCCAGCCTCTTAGTGAGACAGTTAGAGACCAGTTTCAGTCTTCACAGATGCATTATCTCCAAATTGTTAAGAGTTATTTTTATGCTGCTGGATCATTTAAATAATTGATGGTAATTTAGCCGGGCACACAACGATTACTGCGACCCATTAACTGCTCGTGGCTTGAGATAATTCTGTGTCCTTTTAAGTATCTAAGACGACCCAGCCTGGAGGAACAAAGTGTGCTGATGCATTATAACGGCCCTCCACAGTGTCTGGATGAAGCAGCAGCCCCACTCCTCCTCCCAGGATCGTCCATCTTGACTATCCTCCACTTTTTCACCTTGCAAATATCGGACTCTTACAATCTCATCTCATTGTGTCAGCATACCTGCGGCGTGTCGTGGCTCTTCTTGCTGAAGTTCTGTATGAATTCCACCAGTCCGTGAACCACCAACTTCACAGCCAACATCACGCTTTCCAGCTCCTCCCATGATGGTGCTGGGGCGTCTGCACACACATCAACAAACAATCTGTTTAGTGCAGCTTCTTATCACGAGGTCTCAGTGGTGTTCCCTGGATCAAAAGGAAAGGCAAGTATATAAAGTTAGAAGATATGTCTCCTCTTTTTCCCATCATGATAATAAATTAGGGCTAACGTAATTTGATGCACCACCATCTCTTTCCTCTGACGTCATTTGGTGCCAGATACATGTGTTCGGCTAATCACAAGTCTCAGCTGTCAATCATGACATGTCATGCTGTGTTTATTGCATGAAATAACAAATTAAAACCAAACTGAATGGAAAAAATACATGTGGTTATATATCAAATTGATAAGAACTACCTCAAATAACAGAAATCTCCTCTTGAAAGTGAATTTTAAGTTAGGCCAATGTCCCATCCACTAACATGGATGAGGTGGGACCTTCACTGCAGCCAGCCACCAGGTGGCAACCAAGATGATTTTCGTTCACTTAGAAGGAGCTGTCGTACATTCACATATATATATATATATATATATATATATATATAGTCTACAATGTTCACGTGGTTTCACTTACAACGTACTCAATGTTTAGCAGGTGCATAGCTTGAGTTGAACATCTTAGCTTAGCATGCTAGCAGGCTATCGCAATCAAAAGTAGGTATAGATGATGGTGATGGATTGCTATTAGTTTCTTAGGTATGTAATCATGAACCGAACAAATGGCCAAATGAAAACTTTTAAATGATGATGGGACAACATGTAAAGGAAACTTCAAGACTTAAATGAAAGTCAAGGGGAAATATTCCAATTCTTCCAAAAGGAAACATGAATGCCTGCTCAAAATGTTGTGATATTGACCACACCCACAAGACTTGTGTGGCTAAACATGCTAAACGTGTTGAGGTGGCACAGAACATCTACAGGGACGGAGTGAACAATAGAGACACAGGACTGACAAATTACCTTTTCTGTGCTAATGCACATGATTCAACAATGAGGCAGAATGAAACAGTCCTATGCTTTGATGATGCAACAGGCACCAGGCTGCTTCATAACTGTATAAGAGCAGAGTTTGGCAGGGAACCCCAGAATACGCCTGTGAGCGCCCTGAAAACTCAAAACACATCAAACATTCTGCTTGATGCTTTGATAATTGAACGTGTGACACTGAGATGATTCCCCGGTTGTAGTCATGTGTTTTGTTCGCGCTAATTGCCGTTTTCATGTGAGTGCCAACGCTCGTCTGTTTTCTTCACATCTCAATCTCATTATTCTTTGGAACTGGACGAATCTCTTTGTTCAGAGAGAGTGCGGAAAACAAAGTGAGGTACCTGGGTTGTGGTCTATGTCGGCCAGCAGCTCGAGGTGCTGTCTAAGGCTTGTGAGGTTGGCCGGGTCTCCTGTCCTCTGCAGGACGATCGTCAGCTCCTGGACGCTCTTTGCAAACGACTCTGGAGACTGCAGCTGGACAGGAGATAGAAAAGGAATCAAAATTCAAAGAGGCATTTATTTCTCCTGCTACATTTGAAATTCAATAAGGGAATTCATTGATGAGCAATGACCACACTTGCACCAGTAGAACAGCCGTACCTTGTCAATGATGGACTGCATATGAGACTTGTGGACCAGGTCTCCGTACAACAGAGACGACCACTGCTCCGGTGAGATCCGTAGGCCCGCCTCCATGGCGATGTGGACAATCTGGGCATCGTGCTCCCGCCTGAGGGCCTCGTATGTGCGAAACTCTTCCTTCAGCTGCATCAGTGAAGAGTCCTCATCACGCTTAGTCACCTTACAGGGACGAGTGGACAGACGGTGCAGGGGGAGAAAACAGTCAAAATCTTACATCACCACAAACACTCACTCTGGTGTTTTAAGTGCAGCTGATCATTTTACATTTTGATTTCTTCAGTTACTGTGATATGTACAGCAACTTTGAATAGGAAGTTTGCCCTCAAGCACATACAATAAAGTTGAGAATAAAGTTGTAATATTACAAGAATAAAGTCATAAAACGAATAAAAGATTGTGCAAGAAACTGCGTCTTGAAGAAAGACACACTAAATAACGACTTCCTTCTGGTAATTTACGGTTTTATTCTGGTAAAGACACGCCTTTATTCATGTAATATTATGACTTTTTTCAAATTATTTTTTGACTTTAGTTCTATAATATTAATATTCTTTTCTAACTTAAATTAGGATTTAGAGCTTCATTCTCAAAATCTCATACTTATGGTTTGATTAATATGGCCCTAATACTCCCTTCTAATTGTATGGTGACAGTATTCTGGTTTGGTATACGTTTCTTCCTGTGTGGTACTTGGGTTTCTCCAATGAACATAGCAGATTGTTTTTTTCAGTCATCTGTCAGTGTTGGGTGTCTTCAGACTTACAAACTCAAATTCAGATCAGATAAAGGGATCTTGCCCTTTTTCAGAATCTGCCCTATGAGCAATCATCATAAGACACCAGCACACTTAACCCGTGTTTGGAAATCAATCAAACAGAATCACATTTCATGATTACTCCAGCTGCTGCTCGGTCGGGTCTCCTGCTCTTTCAGCTATCATCCTCTGTATCTCTGGACTGTCTGTCTCTGTCCATCAGGGCGGGGCAAGGCAAATATAGACCGCTGTTACATCACGAGCAGATAGCTGACATTTCTGACCTACCAGCAATGTCTGTCATCAGATAACAGGCACAGAAATACACACACAGACACACACAGGATATATCCACAGAGCCCATATCCGTAATACAAGTATGACTTATGAACTGTTAGATGTTGGGGACAGCATTACTTTAATGTCATGTTAATCTGGAGAACAATCCACAGTTGAGACTGTTTTCCGAAGCTCACTCAGACACTTTGACTAGTTCATAGAAAACCGTTAAACTTTGTTTATTCTAGTTTGGTTGTTCTTTTCAGGGAAACTATGGCACAAACAGCTGACAAGCGATTGCATTAGAAAAACACATCAATTTGAGGCTTTGTCTGTGTGGCAAAACATGTGGTGGTGATCTATTTAAACACTCTTCTTTTAATCAGGTCATTTATTATGGTTTGGGATCCTGGGACATCACCAAATTAATGTCCCTGACATGAGCTTCTTGTTTTTCTTGACTGGAGCTGTTAACTCTGAAATAATGCATCTCTTGTCTGTGCACACACTTGTGGGTCTGTTGTGTATCCATGATGTGTTTGTGTATGCTCATTCCACAGTACCTTGAAGCAGGAGGCCCTGTAGAGCAGCTGCACCACGTGGCCTATGCTGGTTTTGGAGGCCTGGGGGAACCGAGCCTCGAGCTTCTGGACGACGAACAAAACCAGCACCTTCCTGGACAGAGCCGAGCCGTCCTCCAGAGCCAGTAAAACCAGCTTCAGTGCATCTTCTTGCATCGCTGATGAGGAGGAGTTAGAGGGATGATGTAAGGAACAGAAGGTGGTGGGCGGCAGTAAGACAGAGACAAAGGAAAAGAAGAGGAAGCCATGGAGAGGGGATCAGATAAAACATATTCAGCACAAACACGTTCGCTCAAAGGTGTGCATGCATCTGCATGGCCACTCTCCAGACAGTGCATATTTCACTTTGTTCCACTCATCTAATAAAGGCTACCGTGACGCTAGGTGTCCTCAGACGTTTCAATGAACCCATTCTGTGATCATGATGAGAAACAAGTTTCCCAGTCAGAATCTGCCCTATGAGTAATCATCACAGGACACCGAGTACCAGCACCAGCCGTCAGATTGATTCTACCCCGGTGATTTAAACAATCAGAAGTTTTGGACACAAGCCCAGTAGACTGAAACACTACCAATGAAATCCAGCGGGCTGTATTTCATGACTCACTGACTGAATATCAAATATTGATATTTTCCATTCTGAAATAAAGGTTGAATTAAAATAACTATATATAAGACAGGAGTAAAAGAAAATTCTCACAACAGCGTTTATTACATTTTAAGTTAACTGATAGTTTTGAAGTCTTGTACAGTTACATGTATAACCCTCTATCACGTATCTAAAGCAGGACACCGTCTTTGTCATCCACACTCACCAGGTCCCAGGAACTGACATCCCCGCGCCCGCACCGCCGCCCAGAGGTTGGCAGAGAGCTGCTGGGGGTTCTGGTGCTGCAGGATGAGCTCGGTCACCGTTCGCTCCCCCAGCGACCGGCCCGCCCGCACCGCCCGCACACGGCCCTCCTCCTCCACCAGCTGGCAGTTCACCAGGGTCACCAGCTTCCTCTGCATGGGCCGACTGAGCACACTCGGACTCAGGGTCGCGACACCTGCAGCGGGTGACAAACAAAAAGGGAGTTTGCCTGTGGAGCTTCATCTCGATGAAGAACTAAATCTTCCCTCCAGTACCATGAAAGTTCAGAGGAGTTCAGTGACATTAGAAGTGGGAAAAGCACAAATGTCAAGTTACTCTGGCAAACTCAACTGCAGCACAAAATACAAAGAGTCTGATTGCCTTTCACAAACAGCCACACACACACACACACTCTACCTTTTGCTCCGCTGATAGGTTTCAGGTAGAGAGCCAGCTCTTCTACACACACCCTGCAGATCTCATAGTTCTCCACCTCTGCTGCGCCGCTCAGGCTCACCGGCTGCATATCAGGGATCTAGGAGTCACAGATACACAAGAGTTTGAGTTTGAGCTTATTGTGATTGTCTTAGTATTTTGGTTTGGTTAATCTTACGATGCTTCCTGAGTGATACTTGGGTTTTTCCAATGAACATAGCAGATTGTTATTTTCCGCCATTTGTCAGTGTTTGGTGTCTTCAGACTTAAAAACTCAAATTCAGATCAGATAAAGGGATCTTGCCCTTCTCAGAATCTGCCCTATGAGCAATCATCATAAGACACCAGCACACTTAACCCCGTGTTTGGAAATCAATCAAACAGAATCTCATTTACCCTCGTGCAGCCCCGCCCTCATCCTCCCTGAATCACCTGAGCTCCGACCAGCTGCAGCAGGGCACAGTTGACCGGCAGCAGGTCGATGTCGGTGCTGATTGGCGTCTGGTCGAAGGGGCAGGCTTTGCGGTGCAGTTTGTGCAGGCAGGTCTTGCACACCGTGTGGGAGCAGCCCAGGCTGATGGGCTGGTGGCCACTGCTGTCGAACTCATTGTAGCAGATGGGACAGGACAGGAACTCTGTCCACTGGGCTGCCTGCACCGGCATCCTGTCACCACACCACCGGGGGAGGCGCCGTCGAGCTCAGGGGCAACACATGTCAACTGAGCCCCGACAACAGCTCCTGCTCGCCGACGGCCACACGCCACTGTGAGGAGAAGCCCATAATGACTCATTGGAAAGAAACAAATTATTTAAAGTAAAACATTTTTTTAACGATAGAAAATATGTCTTCATATGTTGAAAATACAGTAGATTAATAAATATAATGAAATGTGACTAAATGTGAAAAACTGACTCATTGTTTTAGCACAAAATGGCAAAAAAACTGCAGTAACACAATCTCAAAAGCAACTACAGTAAAAATGAAAATCCTTTTGTACCTCGTAAACCAAACACACAAAGACGCAGTATGCCACAGTAATCAATGTCCTCGGCGTCCAGCAAAAAAATTAGCAGCAGCAACATTATGACTTTTTCCCGAGTCCTATCAGGAGTAATAACCATTTAGCAAAGTACACAAGCAGCGCTCAGTCTCTGCGTCATAAAAGTCATAACAGTCATAAATCTATTTCATCTTACGTGGGCAATAAAAGTGTTTTCTATCTCTCTCTCTCAAACACAACCCACATTGTATTAACGGCAGCACATAAAGGCTATTTTGGGAAATTATTTTTACACATCACAATGTATAGGCTATATATAATATAATCCAAACTGTTTGAGATCAGTCATTGAATTCATCGAATTAGTGTTGCTCGACTGAATAGTAATAGGTTCACTGATGACTAAGACGCTGCTATTCATTCGCTAATTTTAGCTTCCACGCTTGTTCTAGAAAGTAGGAAAGCCTATAACATACATGACAAATAGGACAGTGATATTCTAAAATCGTAGTTAATAAATTACAGTTGACTAACATTTTTGAAAATAAAAGTCCAAGATTGAGTATATTTGTCATATCGCATCGTGTCGTATCGTATTTTCATACATAATAATAACCATTGTACAGAGGTTTTATTCACACAGACAGTATCTGCTGGTTGAGAAAGATTTGCTTGAATAATACAAACATCCTGTGTGTGTCAGGGGGAAATTTAAACATTCCCATTCTGTGTGGTCACAGTTTACAAGACTGACCTTGGTTCAATGCTCCATGATACAGGCTAATTACAATAAATGTATACGACACAACACCAGTAAGAAAATATTAAGTTCCATAAGAAATTATTGATCATGTAATGTGCACTGCATGTATTCAACTTTGTACTTTTCATATCAGGAAAAATGCCACCCCTTACATAACAGTACTTAACAAAAGTGTATTTTGATATTCTGATACTCTTCTTCTGACCTCCTGCGTGCTATTTACCACATCATCCCATTAGCCAGGGGAAGGATCTGACATGAATACATGAATACATGCAAACATGAAAACAGGGCTATCTTCTTTTAACTCAATTATGCCAAGTGTTTTTGAACATGGCCTTCAGACAGAGAGCACCTGTTGCTGTTATGCTCTGATACATCTGTTCACACCGCTCACCAAAAAGAACAGCTGGAGCCTAACGGAGCAACACAGGACACGATCCATTCAAATGGGTGAGAGATGGACACACAAACACACACCCACACACACACACACAACCACACACACAGATAAAGAGACTACATGAATTTCAAAATATGTTGCAACCAGTGTTTTTCTATTCTGAGAGGCTGTGCCACATGTGTTGTCTACATGTGCACAAAACCAGCACTATATACAAAAATATGCATATTAATTTATTCGTTATTTAAAATTGTTAATTCTGTGGTGGAAGAATAAGTAGCCAAAGTATCACAAAAACTGTTCAACTAGAGTAAGTCAGTAAAATACAGATACTCGCTAATACATGTAGTGGAGTAAAATAAAAAGTAAAAAATCTACTCTAATAAAGGACAACAATTAAGTGAATATACTTTGTAACATTCCACCACTGTAATTACTTCTTTACTTCCACTTGTATTAAAGTAGCTTTTAAATAAAAAGTATACAAAGTAAAAGTACTTGTATAGGCTATTTCCTAGAGTAAAGGCCAGCAACATCATTATGGCTGAGTCCAGAACCAGTTCCCCTCTTGTTTACTTCTAATAATTTTGAAAACAAAATGAGGAAAATGTATTGGAGTAGAAAGTACAGATATTTGCTGATGCATGTAGTCATGTAAAAGTGAAAATATATCTACTCAAGTAAAGTACAGATTCATCAAAAAGATCTCAAGTCCAGTAACGTAGTGCATGTGCTTTGTCACAGCCCACCAAAATATTTATTTTATCTATTTACTATCTATTTAATCATGGAAAGAGTATGGAAATATATAAACAGGAAATAAGACTCCCCCTAAGTTTTCTAGGAATTAAATATTAACCGATATATATTTATAGCGTCAGTTTTTTACGCACCTTCCAAACCAGAGGCAGCACGCGGTGCCCGCCTGTCCTCCTCTGTCTCCAGGACAGATCTACTCTGTCCTCGAGGCTCATGTTTCCTTCTGCAAGGAGCCCAAACGTCAAGGAGCAGCAGCAGCACACAGAGTCCTGATACCAACTGACTGAGCCACCATATGAGGACGAGGACGAGGTGGGGGGGCGGGGTTGGGGAGTTCAACTGTTCACTGTCATTCACTTGCTGCAGTCACATTGACAGACACCTGTTTCTGCTCTGTGCAACTGCCACATCCTGTTCAACACAGACCCTGCATGGCACAACTCAAAAGTCCTGCTGTGCCAAGCCCCTGTCTGTCTGTGCCTGTGGTGGAGGAAGTCCTCAAACATTTAACTTCCATAAAAGTACAAATACATACACAAAAATTGACTTATTTAAATATTAAATCACCAAATTGACTTTTCTACTTGATTCAAAGTAAGTACTTGGTTTTAAATATTCTTTAAGTATTTACAGTGCTTGTAGAGTGAAGCCTTTTTCCAAATTCATCATTCTCCTACATCATTATAACTGTAGTCTCAGCCTCTTCTGAACTCATGTGTCTGCTGCTGCTCCAGCAGGCAGGGTCTAATGGTACCTGCCTGCTCTGATGGTTCAGTGGATCAATTCGCTGCTTGTTACCGATATATACATGTAAATATAAACCACCATGTAAACATGTAATGCCATGCTTTGTAATAATTGAGTATAAAGTACAGATATTTAGTAATGATGGAGTACAAGTAAAATGTATCCGATAAAGAAGTCAACTTAAGTAAAGTACTGATACATGAAGTATGTACTGTAAAGAGTAAATGTACTAAAAGGTGCTTTAGTGAAGTATAAATTCTTGAAAGATATACTTCAGTACAAAAAAAGTAATGGTACTTTGTTACATCCCACCACTGCTCACTTACACGCACAAACCCCCCTTTTATACAATGCCAAAAAACAGTTAGATTAATAATATACAAAAATACAAATGGATTACTGGAAGCATGCACACACACACACACACACACACACACACACCCACACTCACACACACAGAAAGCCCCAACAGTCATGCATAAGTCTTGTCTTGTGACAGGGAGAGGTGGGTGTGTTGTATTGTTAGTGAAGACCTCAACTTCCTCATCAGGCACCTCTTCCTCGTGGAACATTTTAAAACGAGGAAATCAACCTGTTGTCTCTCACACTTGTTTGTGCTTTCAGTTTATCAAGAGTCAACAGGAATATATGTTCTTTAAAACAAGCTCCAGCACATTATACGTCTGTTGTCTGATAAGATATGCATGAAATGGATAAACATTCAGATCTTAGGGGGCTTTTTTTTTGGGGGGGGGGGGGGGGGGGGGGTATTGACCTGTTGAGCCGCTCACTCAGAGGAGCGGAGGATGATAAGTACATTGTGTCTTTACAGCCAACAGTTGGCGAGCGTTCATCTGGCTCAGGGCAGTGAGTCCTCACTTGGCTCCCTCTGTGTGGGGGAGGGCATCTGGAGTTTTCTCTGGCTTGTCACAGACAGAGAGAGAAAGACATTATTTTGGAGGTGTATATTTTCTCTCCTGAATCTTAAGGTGTTCAATATTTTTTACATTTTAGCAGGTAGAATGATTCTGGCATGGCTGGGAAAAAAGGCAATGTTGTGTTTACATGATGGTTTTAGCACTTAGCCTACCGGAGCTCTCGCAAAGTATAGTGACGCATTGTGCACAACGCAAGTTTTGCCACAAATATAAAAATGTTTTGAGTGACAATGCAATATCCGCTCTCGGCCACTCTTGGGTTGTCGTAGCATTTGTAACGATGTGTCTTGAAACACAGGGTAGAACAGCAGCTAACAAGCTAAAATGTAGCCTATGGAGTTATCCATGTCTGGTGTGTCAAATCCAATCCGATTTTTGGATAACTAGCTTAACCTCTATTGAAGCGTTTACCTGGTTTCTGATGATAAACTAGGGAGTCAACAACCTCACTTGCAGCATTCCAACGTCAGGCAAGCATAATAGCACAAGACAAAGCAAACGAGCAGAGGTTATGATTTACTAACCACCACGCCAGGTCGGCATCTGTCCTGTATCCTCTTTTATTTGTCTTTTAGACGCTAAAGGTTACAGGTCATTTGTCTTTTAGTTCAGCAAATTGGTTGTCTCTTAGGGCTAGTCGCTAAGTTAGCTTTGTCTCAATCCAGGGGACACATCCTTTGGAGGCTAAATCTGTAGACCAATTACGTCACAGCGCCTCGACTACACTGTCCCAAGTCAAAGGCTCCTCCAAATGCAGCCAACAGCCGTGACCTTCCACCCCTAGCTGTTATTTCAAGGTATAATATAATTTAAACTGTTGCTTGTTAAACTGAAGGAAGGGATGCGGAAGAAGGAAGAAGGAAGCGAAATGCAGCAGTCAGTGAATAGGAGGCTTATCATGATGGTACACACCCACTAGACGTGAAGGATTAGGTTATAGTTGAAATGAGGGCTAAGGCTAGGCATGTGGTAATGACAGATGGATGTCTTTGTTACGGCCTTCTCATGCCTAATGTGTGTGTTGCTTTATCAACACACCCTCAGGCATCAGTTTCTGATTGTGCTGTGCCATGGCATCTAAATGTCACTTTGTACGTCTTTAGTGTCCCTGTAAACTCTGTTGACTGAGGTGGCACAGTTACCTCTATTACATACCCCAGTGTCTGCACAGAGACCCATCAGGGACGGCAGTGCCACGTTAACCAGCCTACAAAGAACAAGACTGACGCGTCTGTGTGGAGTGGAAAGTGGATTTTTTATGCCAGTTTACACAAAATTACAAACGCACAGAGCTGTTTGCTGAGTTTGACAAAGTAACATGATATATAAGCTTTGACAGTTATAGGTCTGAAGCCTTCTCATGGCCTCAAGGTCTGAATGCAACATTGGGAGGATTACGATAAATGGAGAGCATTCACAAAGTGCTATTCTGATGGACAAAGCGCTTTACGCTACAGGTCCTATTCACAAATATGTATTCATACAACACCTGTTCACACTCACGCACAGAGCAATGGTGCATCATCATGGGCAACTTGGGATTTCCAGGCCGAAGGAGCCAGGTATCGAACTGTCTACCCTTTGCTTAGTGGGGGACTCGCTCTACCTCCAGGGTAATGAATAACTTTTTGTATCTTTATCCAAACTTTTTCACACCGTCTTTCCCGCCAATCTCCAACAAAAATCTCGGCAAAAAATGTTCAGAAAATATCAAAACTAAAATAGATAACAGAGATAAAAGATCATGTCACTCCAGAACATTGCTGCTACAGGAACACAAAGAGGTTTACACAAAAAGAGAAAATAAATGGATGTGTGGACATACGACTCACACACACACACAACACCACAGAACATGAGTTGAGGTAACATGAGCTCCCAAATTCTCGGCTCCTTTTCACCGTCACCGAGACCCCAGAATTAGAACATTCCATGAAACAAGAGTGTGTGTGTGGACCAGGTATTACTCGTGTTGTGGGGACCTAGACTTGTTTACACACTAACATTATGGGGACTCGTCCTACTTATGGGGACATAAACAAGTCCCCATTATGCATTTATTTAACATTAAGGTGAATACATGTTTGAATGTGAGGCAAAATGCGGTAGACCACAGGCCTGGGGCACCAAAATTAAAAATGAATATAAATCACAAAAACCTCTCAACCATTTACAGTGTTTCTGTTCATCATCAGAAAACGCCAAAGAGAGAAATCATTCTCATCTAAGACATCAAATATCTAAGACAGTAACACTACTGTACTTTACCCTCACTATGAAATATGAGCCACTTGAGGCAGTTTTGTTGTCTGAAGCTCACTTTGCTTCACTTTCATAAATGTGCTAATGACGTTTCAAGTCCCTCCGCAAATGTGTCCCACGCAGCCCCCTCAGCAACGTGAGCTACAGCCAGACTTTTCACATGCACTCAATTGTACAGCCTCCTGGGCAAAGCACAACACGGAAAATTCACGCCCACCACATTGCCAAACAAAAACCACTGAAATTCAACATTTTATGTTAAAGAAAAAGCTGCAATAAGGACGTGAATTGAGTCCTCAAATGTGTTAAAATTGAAACAAATGAGATTAGGTTGTGTTTATAACAACAGAAATCCTTTAAAGTTCATATATCTGTTGAAATAGGAATCTCCATATCTCAGCTGTAGAGTGAAACTGTGGTCCGTCACAGTAGCATTAATGATGAAGAGAGAGTTAAACTTTAACGTTGAGAAGTGACAAAGCTTGTAAAAGACTTTCAAAAAGCAAACTAATCAACACCACACGCCGACATTATCAATCATACACATCGTTAGTTTGTATGTGGTTTTACTGGTTTATAAGGTGACACGGTGGGTGGTTCCACTCTCATATTAGGGATGTGTTGTACAGGATTACTACAGTTGCTTCACAACTTGTTTTTGAGAGTACAGCAGGGGTATGTGGGTCTGTGTGATTACTTATTCATTAGGCCTGTCATCACAGTGTGTGGGGGTAGTGTCTGGATAGGAGGCAGGGCAGGCATGCAGCCCACAAGCTGCTGTATTATACAGCAAATACAATAATGGCCTGTACTTATTGTGTGTGTGTGTGTGTGTTTGTTTGTGTGTGTTTGTGTGCAGTAACCGGAGCTGTGCAGTCATCAGTTTATCACTGCCTTGGAAAATATTGTCAGAGTATCAGGTTGCTTGTACTTGCAAATCAGCAGGTTGTAGGTTATAGTTGATAACCTCCCACATGAACTTTAACTTTATGACACTGCTGCACCACCTGAGCTGAGAAGCAACATGCTGAGAGCTAAGGAGATGTTCCTCTGTAGAAATCACGTTTTGCACAAATCCCTATCACCATGCATGGGATGCAACCAGACTCCACCATTACAGCATTGCATTCAAGGTGCTTCAACTCTCTTTCTGGAGAAGCCTGGTTTGCATTCGCAGCTGAACACGAGCTACAGGCCCCCAGTTTCAGTACAAGCTGTCTCTTCACGATATTCTACTCATGCAGCACCAGTTGCAGAAATTGGGGATGTTTGCAGGTCCCAGGTCTGATCATTTTTAACTGAACTGTAGTTTCTCTAAACGGAGGAAAACAAAAACAAGTGAGCATCCCCTAAAATGTCAAAAAGGCTTTACCCTCGTGAATGAGAGGAGCAGGAGGAAGTAGTGCGCACCTCTGGATAAGTCACTTACCTCACGCACTACACTAGAGCGCCAGAATAAACATATTCATCATCCACGGGAGCGCATCAAAATAAGAACGAGCGGCAAAAAGAACAAAAATCTTCATCAGATGCAAAACATCCGCAGCAGCAGCAGCGGGCGCGCGGGGATCATCCTCGACGTTTGATGCATTTCGCAGAATTACGCACAGAGCACCGCTCGGTCCAGCTCTGGTCCTCTGCGCCCCTGTGCTACGTGACGGACGCTCTCAGGTACAGTGAGCAGCCACACACCCTCGCGTTGAGGAACCGGAGCAGAGAGGAGATGCTGGTATCGCTCCGCCGGTGATGGTGCCTGAACTGCGCCTCAGCCTCAGCGCCGGGTTGCACAGCCGGAGATCCGTCGCTGCTGGTGCGCGTTTACGCATCCTGCAAAAAATGCTTCCTCAATCCTTAACCTTTTTTTTTTAAATTTATTTAATGGCAATAATACGAATAAATCCTTGAGCGTCAGAGGAGCGGCACTATTTTAATGTTGAGAGCAGGGATAAAAAAGATGTAAAGGGGCTAGCCGGAACAAGCCGCTTTTCGAGGCGTGGGCTGTCTGCGTTTAAAGGAACAGACCGAGAGGCGGCGGTGGAGGATGCGCTTCGACAAGTGCGCCTGTCAGGAGGAAGTTCACGTGCACGAACACGAAAACACACAAACACATGAACGCGTTCAGAGA
Organism: Platichthys flesus; assembly: GCF_949316205.1. Lineage (NCBI taxonomy): Eukaryota > Metazoa > Chordata > Actinopteri > Pleuronectiformes > Pleuronectidae > Platichthys > Platichthys flesus. The sequence goes on from NC_084963.1 coordinate 7,363,035, forward strand.
AGTGGAGCAGAAGAGAAAGTGCCTCAGCCCAGTCTGTCCTCCACATCCCTGTTTACTCCAAATACTGGATGTGGGTTTGACCAGGCTTCAATTACACAAACAATACTTTGAGGTAATTTTAATAACAGTTATCAGTATAATAAATTATATCATTTAAAGTGATAATAACAATAATAATAGTCATAATAGCATCAGGAGAAATAAATCCAAGAGGACAAAACCTCCCAAATTATCGAATACAGCAACTGATATAATGCAAATGAAAAATTAAAGACAACAGCTGAACATAATTTAAAAGTAATGGCAAAATAAATAATAGCAGTAAACACTCAAGTCAAATCTATTCGATAAAAGCATGTTTTGAGATGAGTAGGCCTCACTAAAGTAACTTCTATGTGAAAATATTCAAATCGAGCCCATTTTTTATAATATTTTGTATCTGTTGCTGTTAGATTATCAACAGCTTGTGTTGTTCAGTAAAAACATTGGATTATGTTAATAGCTTATGAAGGTTTTAATGCTACGAGCTGGATCCTGTACAATACAATAGACTTTCATCTCCACAGGATTCAACAGGCTCATTGACCATGTGGTTTTACATCTGGTGTTTGTATCATTTATCAACCAACTCTTCAATGACCTGCTGTTCACTGCAGTCGAGGAAGGATATGTCATATTTATATAAAAAGATATGATACATTTATGAATATTATTATTGTTACTACACCAGTCAGCTCTGGCCACAATCTTGTTGGAGTCAGAAGCAACAGTTCATTATTCCCCCCCCAAAAAACTGTGTGTTTATATTAAATCTGCACAGACACCAGTTTTTTTGTGGCACAAAATGTTGCATCTGCGATTGTCAGAAACTCTTATTCAACAAATAATTCGTCAGAAGTTAAACATTACTTAAGTCTGTCTGCCTGGATGTTTTATTTGGTTGCCTCTTTTCTGTGCAGCTGTCTGCAGTGAGCTGCTGGTGCAATGAACGTGGTGCTCAGTCGGTGGTGCAAACATTCAAGTGAGCAGTGAGAGCTGCAAACATGGGATCAAGAGGTCACCACACTATATAACATTAACCTGGAGTTAAACCCCAAATTAATGTTTAACATCTTTAATTCACGTCATAGCGCTACCGTTTTCAGGAAAATCCGTCCCCAGTGAGACTAGTCTGCACAATTGTGTGTGAATGTGGATAAATATATAACAAAGCAATGTTTCAAGCTTTATTGATCAACGGTTTAGTTTTGCTGAGCGCATCTTTTTCTGTAACAGTCTGCTCTACACACACGGTTACACATCCTGACACCTGTCGGACCACTGTGATCTGTTGGCTCCTGAACAGCTTCACTCAGCTGTACTGGAGCAGCGGGGGGATCAACACCTTGCTCAAGGGCACCTGGGCTGTGGTTATTGAGGAGGAGTAGCTGCTGCTCGTTCACCTTCATGTTCTTTCCTCATGGCTCATCTGGACATTTTTGCCAAAACTGTGGGCATGGATTTGTGAAAACAATCTTTTCCACCAATATCAGAGGGATCAGTCAAAGTCATGGTCATTCACATGCATATATACATAGAGGTTCTTATTATCTTTAGAACAAAGATTGGGGCTGAGTGCAACTTTTCTAAATATGATAAAGACACCATCTCTATATCTTCACCTCCTCTTCCATCTCTCCCATGACCTTCATCTTCCTCATATTTGAAACCTCTCTCTCTCTCTCATTCATAATGGAACTGCCCCTAATTCCACATTAACTGTGTGTGTGTTTATATGTCAAACTGTGTGTGCACCGACATGTACATGTACAGTATGCATTTTGATTTACTTCAGGCAGAAGATAGATTAACAACAGAGCAACAATCACTTGATCAAACCACGTGAAAGCTAAGCTGTTAATGTTAAACCACATGTAAAATATGGCTCACGTTCACTAAAGAGATATTTGGTTGGCTGTAACTTGCTCACAGCATAACTGTTTGTATGAAAAGTTTTCTGAGGTATGTTTTGAGTATCTCTGATGATGCAAAGTAAAATTAGTAGATACACTTCACATACTTTGGTATATCTAACCCGGTATACCACCATGCATTCATTCTTCGTCTCATACTCCCTGCCCGTGGCATCTCAGATGGTAGTGCTCCATATACTTGCATGAGTGGCATTTCTGGGCCAAAAGGATAAAAGGCGGAGAACGAGGAGACGCGTGGAGGGAGAGGACGCAGTGAGGGAGCATGAAAACCCTCTCAGCCATGTGGGACAACCCACTCACTTATCACGTAATGCTCAGTGAGCTGAACACAATTTCAGTCGGGTCAAAGGGTGACGTTTTATAGCCTCCCTGAGATGCGGGGAGAATGTATGAACGAAGAAATCTGTCTATCAATCAATTCTCTTTGTATTAGGAATTTCTCTCACAATAAGCGGAAACAAACCAGGAAACGTTGGGATTTTGTTCCAATAATCACAAGAGAACATCTGAAATATATCTTTTTTTGCTTCCTGATACCGATTCTGATACCTGTACTTTGAAATTTCTAAGAACTGCATAAAAAAAACACAAGCTTAAACCTGCGACTTCATTCTCAGTCCTCCTCCTGCTCCTCCTGCATGTTCTGCAGGCTACTCTTGCTATGGATTTCCTTCAGGTGGCGCCTGAGGCCTGGCTTGTCTGCAAAGTGCATTGCACAGTAGTTACACTTGTGTGGCTTCTCCCCAGTGTGCAGGTTGAAATGATCTTGCAGTGGGGCCTTGTGAGAAAATGTCTTGTGGCACAGAGGGCACCTGAGAGGCTTGACCCCGGTGTGGACACGTATGTGGTGAGACAGAGTGCTCCTCTGGGAGAAGCCTTCCCCACAGACCAAACACAGGTGCTGTCTGTGCTCCTTCAGGTGTCCAGCGTAGCTTTCCAGGTGCTGGAAGACTCTGTCACACCTCCTGCACAGGTAGGGCCTCTGGACTGACGTGCAGTCTGAACCCTCTGTCAGCTCATCTCCAGATCTGGGACCCTTTGACAGATGTGCTCCAGAGGAACAGAATAAACCAGAGTCCATCTGCTCCCTACATTCTTGCAGTTGAGCAGAGAGTTTTTCATTTGGGCTTCGGGAGCTGTGCAGCGCCTCTTCATGTCGAACACATCTCAGGACACCTGACATTTGGTGAACCTGATAGGATTGCTCATTTTCGTGAACAGCCTGGGTGACTGGCTCGATGTCTCTCCCATCCTGTGTCTCCCGGGTACTGAAACAAAAGGCTGCATCTTCAGATGACTGTATTTTAGCTCTTGCCCCCCTCCTCTTCTCTCTAACCTCCCTCAGTCCTTGACTTTCCGCCTTCGCTTCTTGGCCGAGCCTCGTCTTGGACTGAATCACAATCGTGCCACCTCCCTCTGTGTTCGCTTCCTGGATACTCGTAATGGGTTGGGCTTCGTCCCTTTCCTCCTGGTTTTTGGAACTGGGGATTGTCCAACCACCCTGTGGTGGCAGGATTTCCTTCTCCTCTGATCGCATGTCCAGATTCAAGAAAGCCAGAGTCGGACTGAGGTACTGGGAGACAGCCTGGGCACACTTCTCCACCACCTTGCTCATCTGAAGTGCACTGGCTGTAGTGAGGTAGTTCACCAGCTCCTTCAGAGGGACCTGAAGTAGGTGTATTAAGGAAATAAAGAAAACACAGAATTAACAGTGTATAAAAAAGTTGAATGCCATTATTCCACTTGAATGCTTTAAAGCTGCATAAAAAGAACAGACCCACAACCGCCTGATGGATCTGTTTTGATTCTATAACCCTAGAGCTTCTTATACTCTGTATACTCTGCCCTGTTTCCACTGTACAGGTCAGAGATTCTGTAGTTTATACTGTACCTCCAGGAACCCGGTGTAGCAGGACAGGAACAGTCTCTCACCGACCTCCACACTGGAAACTACTCCCACGCTCAGCTCTGCCCGGCCCTCGTGGAGCAAGAATTGGTCACGCAGGAAGTCTGAGGACGCCGCAAGCACCACTCGGTGGCCATGGAATTGCAAAGGCCGGACGGCGGTGGCTGGTGGACCCCCGAGAAGGAGTGTGACATCACAGAAGAGGTGATCCTCCCTCAGAGCGTTCATTTTGCTGAGGATGGCGTCCCCGTGGTTGGGGAGGTGAAACTTGAAAGTGTCCACGGAGGCTGTCATAATGATCTATAATGGGGGAAAACAACACACAGTATTACAAGAAGACAGAAATGTTGGATTAGCACTTGAATCAAACTCTTGAATCTCACTTAGGCTTTGGGCCTTTTCTGCCTCTTGTGGCAGAACAGAGGGAGAGATCTTCTGTGAAATCTTAACATGATACAAAGTGTCAATCGATTAAATCAAAGCCATACAATAACTCCTCCACCAGGTGGAGTTGGTTTGCAGTTTGCAAATAAATCAAAATGTGCGCAGTGAAGTCAGTGAAATGCCAAAGAGAGGATGAGAGAGACGCTGATCCAGCCTCACCTTTTACAAAAGGCTCATCCCGTCACGATGGATCCTGCAGGACAGCTGCTCGAACCCCACTGTTAACTTTACTCGCCTGACAGTTCAAACACTGTCATCGAATTGATTATAGCAAATGTTAATGAGCTACACACGCAAGAGGACGACATGCATCCTCCAGCCGTGAGGCAGTGGTCATCCCTCTTCCTGTGGTTTTCTGCTGAGGACCCTAAATCGAGGCAGGAGGGTTTTGCTGAGCATGAACTTGAATTAACCTATTCACTGCCTGTAAAGGATTCTACTGAAGCACACAGCGTTCAATATCCCAAACAGATGCAATGCTAAAAACCAACCACATGGTGGCGAGAAATCTCTAAGTATCTCACTAAAACAGAGATGCACTTACTTGATTGATTGGTTTCGACTTTCTTTATTTGTGTGCTACATACAACATAATCACAATCAAAAGATTAAAAAAATATATAGATTTTCGATAAGGTTCTTAACATAAACTGATGTTTTAAAGGGAAAACTAATGCAATGCAATTGAGCTGAGAGTGCACCAGTATCAACATAAAAATTAGAAGACAGGAGAACCCTGCTTTTGAATAATACTTATAGAAACCTTTTTTAATAAACACTGTATACTGTTTATACTGTTTCTCTTTCGGCCACCAAAAGATCAAACAGAAGTTGCAGTTGAGAACATTCACTTTTTTTTTTATTTTTTCACTTCACAACAAAAAAAATAATATTACGGTAAATGCTGCAAATTTTCAGGTGTAAATAAGATATGTACAGTTGTCTGTTCATTGAATTGATCCAAAATAGAAAGCATGATAGGACAGTGGGTCGATGCTAACCCTAACCTGATAACATTATTTTCACAGAGGATGTGGCTTTTTAACTTCTTTTAGGCTGCATCGTGAGACATCTGTCAGGTTTTAGTAAGTGAGGCTGTTGTGCTTATTCTGGCTGAATATTATCTGTAGTCTTATCAGCACAATGTATTATCGGTTACTATATTAAACAAAAAGAAAAGTGAGCATCTGACTGTCCTGGAACAAATCGTTTATCACGTCTTCCAGTCCACACAGACTTCTGAAAGCTGAGACATGTGATGAGGTTAAATCCCTGGTCGTCACACAAGCTCCACAATCACATCACGCCATAGTCAAACCTTCTCCTTTGAGGAGCTGAGACTCAGAGATCACATATAATCCAGTTTGAGGGGAAACAACTCCAAAAGAAAAGTAATCAGATTTCATATTTGGCACATTATCACTGCACTTGTTGCTTGAGGCTTTTACACATCAAAGCAGAAATCTGTCCCCTGCAGCTCTGCAAATATTTGTCTCCATTTCAGAAACAGGGTCATAGAGTGAGACGTGTCAGGATCGTATATCTTGTTGAGCCAAAGACTTCAAAAGACCATTTAATACTTACACACATAGATGTTCACTTAAATTCTTTACTTTTACATTTACTGAATGAATTGTTTACATTCAGAGATAAATAGCATATGTGTACATGCTGGAGAAAATGTTTTATCTATTACCTATTCTCATTGCACTACATTTTATAACAGCAGGATACTTATCAACATCTGGCCGATTAAAATGAGCCTTTCACCTCACTAAATAAACTAAACTTGAAGGCTTAATCTTGTGTGACTTCTTGCCATTTAAAGTTCTTGCTGAAGCTCTGGTGTGTTTTAATAAAATTATTTCAATTCAGCAAAGATTTACTCTCTGTCTAAAGCAAACTGGCATCTCTCAGATTATATAAAACTACATGAGCCCATGTGCACATAATTAAAGAGTGTTTAAAGCATAATTTCCTGTAGTCTAAAACAAGAACTTGTTCATAGTTCATTTACATAAAACATTAACACTACTACTACTACTTCTTCAACAATAATAATAATAGTAAAAAACAAACATAGTAGTTTTAAGGAGCTAAAGAGAGCTGTCCAACACTTAAACTGACAGAATACATACACACAACTACTACTGTTCTATTACTACGTCGACTTCAACAACAATAATAACAGCAATTATAATAATAAAAATAAAGCAACACATCTTTGCTGATTTGACTGTGATGCTGCTATAAAAGCACTTTTAATTTCCTCGTCCATATTTTATTTACAGAATATAGTAATGCTACTACTACTACTACTACAACTACTACTTTAACAACAAGAATTATATTTACAATACTTATCTTTGATATTATGACTGTGATGCTACTTTAAATCACTTTGTCTTCAAACAACTGCAGAGAAAAGAAAACACAATAACACCAACACTCCATCCAAATAAACGCATGTTGTAAAGTACAAGTACCTTAAAACTACACAGTATTTTAGAGTACGCGTTCTAACACGGAAGAAGCGGACCTCGGTTGTGAGGAGTGAGGAGACGAGACAACCTGCTCCGCCCTCAGCTCCTCCACCATCCTCTGTCATCACCGAGCCGTCAGCCGCTCCTCTGCCCACACAGCGGAGAGGAGAGCCGGGGAGGAGGAGCACCGGAGCGCCGGCGCAGAGGAGGAGGAAAGTCACAACAATGAGGTGGTGCTTCACAGGGACCGGGAGGTTGACGTGAGCGATGCCCCGGAGGAGAAGCGGTGAAGACGGACGGAGAGCAGCGGTTACTTCACTTGACAGCTAGCCGTTAGGTCCGGAGCTAGCTAACCCCGTGAGCCCGTCCCGGACCCCCGGGGAACACAACCGGCCGGTTCCCCGAGTCAAAGTCCCGCAGCGAGGCAGGAGACAACACGGAGTAAGTGCTGTGTGAGTGAGGGTTTGTGTGTCCGTGTTGTTGTGTAAAACACCAGTTAGCATAGCACGCCACAGGTCCCGTCCCTGCCTGCGCCTCTTGTCGATGTGCAACAACGTGGAAGTGTTCACATAAACATCTGCAAAAGTTTATCACATTAGTTAAGTACTAATAACAAAGTTAATAACATGCAACACGTGGGGTTAAACTCCACGCGTTTACACTCACACCTTCTTTTGTTTTGTTTTAGAGCCTTTAATCGATTAGTTGATCGATAGGAAAATGATCAGCAACTGTTTTCGATCACCAGTCATTCATTTCCAAGTTCAATTCATCCGCCGAGCAGTCAGTTGAGTTTCCAGCTCAGACTTCAGGGTTTTCGCTCGGGTTTTTCGAGCTTTTATTTTTAGTCATCCCTTCTTCCTTGAGACTCATCTGGTTTCTGCACTGACAGTGAGCTGCGGTGCAGGGGACTGCTGGCCTGAGGGAGCCATTATTTACTATACATAGCACTCTTGTCTATTCCAGGGTCATACATGCTGCAACTATCCTCTTTATGTTAAAAAGAAATATGTATATGACTGTGTTATTTATAATGTGGAGGTTTAGGTTTTTGTGCAATTTGTTGGGTTTCTTTTCAAAGCACTTCCAGATGTTTATTTTATTTATTTACTGGAATGATGCTATCAGTGCCACTGACACGCAGACACTTATCGGGTCATGTGCAACTTTCTCCGAGCTCTATTCAGGTCACAATTTCCCTTTAAGTGGCTGTAATGGAGGCAAAAGGAGTCGGTTTGGTTTGAACTGGAACAAGAAGAAAGAGCAAGGTTCCAGCTTTTTCCACTTCCCACTGTTTCTATCCCAAAATAACCTTTGGCCCAATCTTTGATTTTCGGATCATGGGGAGAGTTGGAGCTCGTTTTTGAACAAGAGAGAATGAAAACATACCACACTATGGTGGCGTGTGGTTAAGGGAAAGATGTGTGACTGAAGAGCTTTGCCAACACATGTGACAGTTATTTGCATGTGTATTCATCCATAACTTAAGGTTAAATCAATTATAAGAGGTATTTCTAATGCGGAGCCCTTTCTAAAAAAGCGCCTCCGTCCTTCAACAAAGCTGGAGCCAACTCTGGGTAAACACACACAGTTTGGATCCAGGAAAGGAAAATGCCTATCTGTGTTTCCCATTTCCCTTTGATTGAGATAATACTTGATGTTTAAAGGGCAACCCAGAGGCTTTAGCATATTTCTGCTCCAACGGCAACAAATATTTATTTTAACTTCTTCAGTGGAACCTCATCATTTATCCTTTTGTGTCAGGGCTGAACTTCAATGGACTTTAGGGCCAATTTAAGGGGAAAATAAGCTTTCAAGAATAAGGTCGTAATTTCAGGCTTCGTGTCAATTTGTAGGCGGAATATCAGGAGATTAGCCAGCAGCCTGCATTAAAACCGAGGAATTTGTAGCATCTTGTTATAAGTTAAAGGTTTTACTAATTTTGAAATACTTCAAATCATCAACACCACATTATCAGAAGTATCAGGATTTGGAAACGATTTAGCTAGAAACAGTGTCTCTTGAGGAAAGAATCACATCGACTTGTCTCTCAAGTCAAAGTGTAATTTTCCTTTATTCTCGTAGTATTATGACTTTATTCTCATACTTATTGCAATATAACATATTTATTCTTGAAATGTTAGAATGTTATTTCTTCATGATGGCTCTAATACTCGTACTGATCATATTGTTAACTGCTATATTTACATGTGGATAACCTTCAGCTTTATGAGACGTTTCTCTGACTAAGCTGCCTGTGATGCTTTTTACCCACTTTACCCACATTCTGTGTTTACTCTTGTGGGAAAAGAGTAAACACAGAATGTGCCTTCGTAATGACAGGTGCTTCCGTGAAGAGAAAATCGCAAGAAAGCACGATGTCTGAAAAAATAATGAGTGTAAAAAGGAAGAGTGGTTTACCAGAGTATCGTGTTGAATTCTAATTATAACTACACCGGGTAGGTGCACTGTCTGGATGTGTTTCCCAGACACCTTTAGAGGAAGTGCCAACATCCTGAAACAACCACAGTGTAACATCAATGTAGTGGGAAGTGGGAAGTGGGTAAGCATTCATACAGAGGAGCATGTGAACCTTAGCCACCAAGCTGTCATCTTAGTGATTGGTCAGTGACTCAACATTACAACCCTCAATTGATCCAATGTTCTTTGTGAGCTATTAGTAGTCAAGATGAGGGATATGAAAATCGAATCAGACCATCACCAATGTCTGGTTATGACAGGTATCATCCAGTAATTTCTGACTTCCCGTAAAGTCTTGTTTGGCTGTACAATCAGGCAATCAGCGACTTCCTCTCCTGCCACCGCAGCACAAAGTGATACACACTACACTGCTTTCCAGCATTCACATATATTTTTGGCCTTTTCACTGCATATTCTTGTTTGCTGTGCAGTCCCATTTCGTACGCTGCTCGGAACCCGTCAGACAAAAGATGTATTTTCATCATGTGCCAGTGGGAGAGCAGCTGTTTACAGACTTGAAGACACGGAGCAGGATGATTGATTACCACACCCGTGTACCAAGCTCACAGGACAAAGAGTTGTCCTCTGTTTCATTTTTTTGGTAGGCCTTGTGTTGGGGGTGATGTGCTGATGTGTCGGTATTAGTAGACAAACGGCCCTCAAGCTGTGATGAATGAAGCACCCATGAAAGCAACCTAGGAAACCTGTAGCTCTGGCAGAGTTATCATATGTCTCATGGTAATTGGCCTTTGTTTAGGTACTGTCTTACAGGAAAAGGTGATGCCTACTTTCTGTTTTCATCATTATTCCAAAGTGATTTCCTTTGTTCAATCATTTTTCGTTGTCAGACCAACAGTGACTCAATCTAAAGGATTAGAGTTCACTGAAAATAACTAAACCACTAAAAACCATCATATATTTACAGATAGAAGTTGAATCTGGGGATTTTCTTTGTATTTTTGCTCAAGACGAATCAAACAAACACTCACAATTGTCGCAGAATCATTTGTCATTGACTTGACTTGTTAAGCCCTATGAGACAACTTATGAATTGGGAATATGGGCTATCCAAAAGCTAATTTGATTGATTGAAAATATCAAGAGTGCAATTAAAGTAGTGGTTTTAGTGGCCAGCTGTGGAGCAGAGCCACTTAAAAAATGTGTCCGAGCTGATAGCCCTGACCTGTAGTAGCATCGAGGCCCTGATAAGACCCAGTGAGGAGCTGATCTAACTCTATGCCTGTCTGCCTCATGATAAACGTTTTAGGGTGTGTAAACACACTGGTAAAAGAGCAGTGTTTGCCTGTATTCTTCTCAGTCTTCTCTCAAAGGTCTCCTACTGTGTAGCTTCAGCAGCTGAGGTCCCTTAAACAAAAACAATACGTCCACGTCCATGTGCTGTACCCTACATAAAGTAGGTCAAACACTGAATGATGCTACAGTTAAATTGCACTTAAAATGTAACTGCCAGCATTTTTAACTTAGTTCATGTTCTACATGCGTCATTGATTGCATCAGGATTCAAAAACAGAAGGTCTATATGAGACCTAATTTCTCATTTGATTAGCTGCATCACAACAAGCACACCTACTTTCTTCCCCAAAGGAAAACTATCATCTAAATGCTCATCTTTTCCAGAATCATAATTAGGTTGGTTTACCGTCATCAAGTTATAGTCATTATCAGCTATATATATTCTCTGATGCTCATTTAAGGGCTGGAGCCAATCCCAACTGGACAGGTCGCCGGTCTGCCGCATCAGGTTTGAACCCAATAATCTTATTGCTGTCAGGCAACAGTGCAAACCACTGCAACACTGAGCCTACATGTAAATGTTACAGAGCAGTATGAGTACAGACAGCTAGAAGTCCTTTGTTATGCCATGTTACAACTTTTTTTTGGACTGGTTCAAGGTTATGCAAAGTGTAGAGCTGCCTGCAGCAACAAACACTGAGAACATGGCAACTATTTACATGGTAAGCAAAGCATTGGATCTTCAGTTATCCGCCTGTTTTGGTTTGACCATTATATTTGCATATCAACCCAATCAGCAGCTGGCTATACAAATTACGTGTCTCTCTATGTTTATGGTGATCATTGGCCAAAACGTATTTCTCCTGCCAGAATAAGATTTCAAAATATAAACAACGAACATTTAATGAAATATCTGTAGAGAAATATGGCCTCAACAGAAGAATTAAAACTGACAAGACTTTAATGAATCATATTCCAGTTGCACCGAGCAGGATTACGTTGTTCTACCTGTTAATACATGCATTGCCGTTCTTTTTCCTCTGACGTAACTGAGTATGAGTCAAAATGACATAAGATGAAGTTCTAGATAATTGGAAAAATAGATATCTGCACTGACAGAGAAACTTCCCCTTGTAGTCTGACAGATTTAAGGCTAAAGCCAAAGAAAGAGATGATCAGATCAGTGTCCTTGAGACACAGCTGCACTTTTGTCTAAATGTAATGGATGTACAGTGACTAACGCCAAAAACAACCACATCATGATTCAGCCACCAATGACCCAGGGCCTGAATCTGACCACAAAAATATGGTAATAGAGCAACTTGAAAGAATTTTTTTGAATTATTAAATCCTACTAAAATCCCCAGAGAGAATTTAAGATGAAACCGTTGTGCTCTCAGTGCACCACAGCACCAGAGGGTGGAGTGGAGGCTGTGTCCGGACATCCTTTGTACACAATAGAATATACAATTGATGAGGTTATTTTAAGAAGAGGCTTGAAAAAAATATGTCATTCATTTCAAATTCGGGCTTTAATACCATAAACTACTTAATGCAGAAAATGACACTATCCAGATCCTACTGCAAAGCAAATTCAAAAAAGACAGAATCTGTGAAGACAGTTACAAGTGTTGAATTAAAGTACTGAAACTGACTCACTCGTCTGGTATGTACTTCTGCACTGAGAGTCTGCTTCTCATTACCGGAGACATTAGGGTGGCAGACGCAGATGACATGCAATATTTCTCACTATATTCTTAATCCTCGTACAGTTAAACAAGTCATGTTTCCATCTTAAAATCTAGGTTGGCTCGTACACATTTAAGGAAACAAATACTATTCAATATAGAAAAATTCATTACATATCATTGTCCTGTACGGTGGAGACGATTATGTCATTGAGGCTAAAGCCCAGAAGACCATGGTGAACTACAGAACAATAACACATTCAAAAGCTCTCACACCATTGAGATGAGGTGGCCCAAACAAACAAGGGTGTTACTATCAGCTGATAAGAGTCGAAAACCATAGAGAGGAAGTGCAGCAATAATAACACAGAGATAAACAAACAAAGCACACAAACATCAAGAGGGGAACAAAGTCAAAAACAATATCCTGTGGACATAACTAAGCCAAAAGTTCAAAGAGACTTAACATAGGTTCTTTTACAAGTTACAATTAATAGCTTTGGAAAATGAAAACTCGATTGACATACTGCATGCTCCTTTAGGCTTATATTATATTATATCAGGTTACTGTGACATTTCTTGTACTGTAACTGGGTTAAGGGATCATGCTGTTCAAGTCTTGGGATCAAACAGATCATTCCTACACGGGTAACTCTGTTTTGATAAAACTGATTTCTACAACACTGAACATGAGTTTCTGTTAACTCTTAGCTCCCTTTACATTCAGTATTCATTTAGTATTAGTTCTTATACTTTCAGCTGCTGCTATAAACATGTATAATGTGGCCCCTGGGCAGACAGAGCCAGATCTGCACTTTCTTTTAGTGGTTGATCTTGACATGCACTATTTTCACTAAATGTAGTTGATTTAAAAGAAGAGAATCAATACAAGAGAGCAGATTGATCATTTTAGAGATGTACATTACATAGTGATAAAATGCACTGGAGTGAAAGATCATTCAAGTGCAGGTCCTTGAAATTCGGCTTTTTCAAATGTGAAAAGCAAAGCAGTAAGTGTAGTATCACTAAATATGTCAAAACCTTACTTTCCATGTGACACAGCTGGGGGTTGTAAACTATGGTGAGTGAGAAAGTTGCCTCTGGATTCACTAAAGATAACCTCCCTTTCTCTCTGACAGGTGAATGTGTGTTTTAAGCAGCACATGGCCTGTATCCTGCTGACAGACATGGACCCGCCTACCTCTGGTCCCACAGCGCAGCACAATGGCCTCCAGCCTGACAAAGAACCGGCCACGGAACCAAAACCCAAGCAGAACGAGGACGCCACCTGTCTCACTGTCCACCTTCACTACCTGGGGAAGGCCGGAGGAGGGAATGGGGCCACAGTCTCAGAAAGTGTGCTCACATTTCCATCTGGGGATTATGTCGTGGAGGAACTGTGCATTGCTGCGGCAAAAGCCTGTGGTGAGTTACTTGTGGATTTTAGTAATGATGTCTGCCAACACACATTACACCATCATCATTGCTGAGTAACATCCGTTTAAAACAGACTTTACATCATACAAATGAAACACAAATCAAATACGCGCTTAGTTAATGTTTTGGTAAACATGCCAAAATCTTTTTCAATAACGTGTTGCAGCCATCAAATTCAGAATGAGGGTATAGTGGTCGACCTAACCACCAACACCCCCACCACACACATAACAAGTGATTCCATTTTCCTGCATTCCATTTTGTCCAGTTATCTTCCTTCTCTGCCAAGTAAAATAGTCTTTTATTTGTATTAAACTAACAAGTACACACACCTTTAAATATTAGGTGGCAAAAGTTGCTACTTGTATTAGTATTTTGCGCTGTGTTGATTTTGGACCCGGCCATAAATAGTCTTTGAAACTTGTGTTTGAGTTTCATGCACGACCAAGCGCCCGTCCCAATAGCCAGCTGTGGTGTTTGTGTAATACATTTGAATCAAGCAATGACAAGATGTTTTTTGACTTATTCAACAACAAGCTATGTCTAACCTTTGCCAAACCAAATAATGTTGTTTGTGTTTCCATGTAGTTTCAAACTTGTTCTGGCAGCATGTGGTGGCCCAATGCCTTATTTAGACATTTTATGCTGTTGATTTTCTTTAGTACAGAATGTCTTCTCTACATATAAATGTCTGTTCTTGTTTACAGCAATTCTTGGAGCGAATATCTAGTAGCTATATATAAATATATATAACTGGGGTCAGTGTCCATTGGTCAGGGATTTACAGTTTTAAGCTTTGAGCATGATATTCTTGGCTCAGACTTATTCTTGGCTCAGACTTATACCAGTCAAGCCAGTGGTAAGACAGCAAATAATCAAACAGACTGGTTACTGCAAGGTTTCATTTACCTTTCTCCTTCAGTTATAATGTGAAGTGTATTGTATTATTGTTTATTAGTGTGAAAATCCTACACGTGAATCTTCAGCCTGTGAGTTTTCTTTAAATTATGATAAACTGTAAACATGTATGACGTTAATGATCATAGACCAGTCAACTATCCCATCACTTGCCATCCAGAAAAAACTGTTTCTTCACAAGAATTCCCTTGGTTAGGAAATGTGTTTGAAAATTGTGTATAATGTTAGAGCTTCATTCCTAAGTGTGTCTCTTTGCCTTCTCTTTTAAGCGAACTCAAATCAGGAAGTTGTCGACTGTTGTGTCTGTTTTCCGCTCCGCCTTCGCTCTATCTCCTTCTGCCACACTCTCTTGCTTCATTCCCTCTCAAGCCGATAAGAAACAAACCCTTCTCTCTCCCATTTTTATCTTCCTCTTTTCTTTTCTCTTTTTTTCAATTCTTTGTAATTTCCTATTCACTACTTGTCTTTGTCTTTATTGCTATAGTCCACGTTTCCTTCCAGCTGTCTCACTCACCCAGTCTCCTGTTCATGCTTTAACCAGCGTCAAATAATAATCATGTGAGGTATTTCTATGAGCTTTCTCTACCTGGTCACTCTTGGTAGTAGGAGATGACTTAGCAGAGAGAGTCGGAAAGAAATTAAGCAAATTCAAAGTCCATCCTTTGAATGGTAAGATATGTTATGAGTATATTGTTAAGCTTTATAAACGCAAAGCAATGGACACAAACTCATTTTGAGTTTGTTAGCAGGATTAAACACAAACTACAGAACTGATTTTCCTAAAACTTGGTGGGAAGGTCAAACATGGGCCCAGGAAGAATTCGTTAACTTTAGGAAGGGATTTGATCAAGAGGGAGGACTCAGGATATTTACTTTGCAAGATAGGATATTTTTTTTTATTCTCAAGATATAAAGAAGATATCAGGCAAACTTTAAGGATCGATATCTATGACTGTGTACAGCCGCACAGAATTTAAGAGGCCTTGGCAGGGGAATATGCTCAACTGAGTGCCATTCTAGTGTGTACTTTGACTTAACTTCCTCTGTTGTGGTTGAGTATACTGCCTCTAACACAGCGCTCCTGTCCACACACCATTGCTTCATTTTGGTTAGTGCTTCCTGGTGTCTTCCAAAGAATTATCGTCGAACAGTTGCAGTCTCCTCTGCTACCACAACACAAGCTGGCTTTGTGTTTGTAAACAGTGACAGTTTATGCTTGATTATGTTTATGTCTAAATATTGCCCAGTTGTCAAGTCATTAGTGGATGTTTAACAGGCAGGATGCTCTGCATGCCTGAGTAAAAAGAGACTGACTCAAAAATGGAAAAACTGCTGACTTGCTTCCTCATATCTGTTACAGTTACTGCAGGAACAATATCAATCTACTGTGAAGTACATTGACTTTTAGCACCAGCGTAACCACACCCTGTGCTGCAATATAGTAAACAATGACTCCCTCGTTCCAGGGATTGCTCCAGTCTTCTTCAACCTGTTTGGCCTGATGAGGGAAAGTGACCGGATATGGTTCCCTCCAAATCACATCTTTAAAGTCAACCAGTCAGCAAGTGAAGACCTGCACTTCAGAATAAGGTAGAGATATTTTAAAGAGGTTCAGATTTTTTCCCAATTCATTTTCTTTGTTTTAACTTCTCTGATCTTCTTGTCTGTCCAGATACTATTTTCCTGGCTGGTACAACAACAGCAGTTCATTTTATGCCCATCGTTACGGTGTGTCCAAGGGGATGGAGAGCCCGGTTATGGATGACTGTGTGATGGCATACCTGTTTTCTCAGGTCAGTCTTCAAGTACTGAGTAATTTATTGTTGTTCTGTCTTTGTTATTTAGTTTTTCAAAATTCGAATGCATTCCTAGTCTACCTCATTTGTGTTCTTGGGTGCAAACTAGGGGTCAGAATCTTCAAGACTAATGCCCCCTCATTGTTTTCAGTGTGTGAGAGAGAAACATGGTGGTGAGAAATAAAAAACAAACGTCCTTGTTTCCCCATGTCTCTCTGACAGTCTGTTTGTCATGTCAACCCATTCTCTGTAGACTGAGAAAACAGGAAGTGGTAGCAAGAGTGTGTAAGTCTCACATAATTAGAACAAGGTAATGTTAGGGTTCACGTCAGTGTTTGTGTCTGTCTGTCTATGCACGATTACAGTGTCTGTGTGTGTGTCTGTGGATTATAAGATTTTTTTTTTTAAGTAAATAAAAGCAGTTGACTAAAGCACTGCAGAAAGACAGGATCATTAAATAAATGATAAATCTGCCAAGAGCCCATCATGCTCCATATACACTCTACTGGAATTAAGTGAACTTTACAGGCATGGGTTTGAGCCACTTACTCCCCTGTATTTAGTATCTGTTTAACATTCTCCTTCCACATCCAACCTTCTTCCTTATCAGCTTATCATTTTGTTTTCTAGTGGCGTAGTGACTTTCTTAACGGCTGGGTTCAAATCCTGGTAAGCCACGAATCCCAGGAGGAGTGTCTTGGCATGGCGGTGCTGGACATGATGAGGCTCGCTAAAGAGAACGGTCAGTCCCCTGTGGACATCTACAATGATACCAGGTAGGAGGCTCGCCACCATAATGTGACAATATGTAATCTGAACTTGGGCAGGACGAATGGTGTCAAAGATAGAATCATCATAATGGCAGAACTGTCAGATAAGAGCAGAAATCTGAAGTAGAAAATAAAAAATTCCACTTGTGCTTCTGTCTACACCAAAATCGCAGCTCCAGTCCGTGCCTCACTCCAAACACTCTCCTCCCTAAATTATGTAAAATGCTCGCTGTTACACTGGTGGGCATGTGCTCTAGACTATGAATAACGATTTCACAGCAGTGCGACAGGCTTCACTGGACACATGAAGATAGTTTCATTATGTGTGTGCTTGCAGCTGAATGAATTATCTCTGTGAGAGACAATATTTAAGTTGAAAATGTTGGGTGTATTATCTGACCTGTTCAAAGCTCATGCACTGTGTATACTCATATAGGTAGTTAATCCAAAGCTTATGGAAATTTGTGTGGTATCTCCTGTTACTTGTTCTTTGTTCCTTACTCGTCCTCCCTCCCCGCCTCCAGCTACAAATCCTTCCTGCCGAGGTGCATGCGGAGCCGCCTCCAGGAGTACAACATCTTGACGCGGAAAAGGATCCGCTATCGCTTCAAGAAGTTCATCCAGCAGTTCAGTGATTGCAAAGCCACTGTGTGTAACCTCAAGCTCAAATACCTGATGAACCTGGAGACGCTGCTGCCCTCCCTCTTCTCCGAGCGCTTCCAGGTCACCGGCCTGTCCACGCGCGAGCTGACCATCGTTGTCATGGGCAACAAGGGCATCCAGTGGTTGAAAGGGAAAGAGGAGGGGGAGGAGGAGGAGGGAGCAAAGGAGGTGAGGACCAGGAGATCGGTTCATGTTGCCTTG
Source organism: Platichthys flesus (assembly GCF_949316205.1). NCBI lineage: Eukaryota > Metazoa > Chordata > Actinopteri > Pleuronectiformes > Pleuronectidae > Platichthys > Platichthys flesus. Next base: position 7,381,049 of record NC_084963.1, read on the forward strand.
GTAATGCATTTGCACATTACCAATTGGCAGCGCTGTGATACGATCATGGCTGTTTTTTTTTTACCAATAGATGGAGCTCAAGGAGTGGGCTCCAAGTTCCTGTAACAATAAGAGTGCGTGTGTGTGTGTGCATACATCCTCATCTAACACAAACTGATGTTTTGTACTTTCTGCATCTCCAGGAGTTACAAACATTCTGTGACTTCTCAGAGGTGATTGACATCAGCGTGAAACAGTCTAATAAGGAAGGATCAGCAGAGAGTCGCATCGTTACCCTGACCAGACAGGACAGCAAGATCCTGGTAAAGTATCATCCACCCCATCATCCGCTATCACTCTGAAGATTATTAGCTAGTTCACCTTGCTTACTTTGAGTCTAATCTAATTACATCAGGGACACGTTTCCTCTTGACCTCGTTCTTGTTAAAGCAAAGCGCTCAAGTGGTTTGTTACAGCAGCGACAGAGTTAGACAGACAGTTTTAAACACGCAAGTAGTTTCAGGACATAAATAAGAACAATTCAACCTACTTAGGAACCACTATCACAACTAGTTTGATACGATCACAACAATACAGATTGAAAAGTTCACGTTTACAGTGGTTTAAATTCAAATCAGGTGCTGAATGGTTCCTTTTTCTTCTTCTGATTCCTGTTTCCTTGTCGATCTACACAAAGGAGCTGGAGTTTCATTCTCTATCGGAGGCTCTGTCGTTTGTGTCATTGGTTGATGGATATTACAGACTGGTGGCCGATGCCCATCATTACCTTTGTAAAGAGGTGGCTCCCCCAAGACTCCTGGAGTGCATTCAGAGTTACTACCACGGCCCTGTGTCGTGAGTATCCAGCGCATGCAATCAGATCACACATGTACTCACACCCACACACACGCATGCACAAACACACATTGTGTCTCTTTGATCACAGGATGGACTTTACGATTGGTAAACTGCGTCGCTCTGGCAACCATCAAGGCCTGTACATCCTCCGCTGCAGCCCGAGAGACTACGACAAATACTTCATGTCCTTTGTTGTGGGGGTAAGAAGTTAATGCTGGGTCATCAACATTGTGTAGTACATGACTGTAGAAATACCTGGTCTCTGCTTCAGCCCACATGCTATCAGATTATCTACTCCATTAGCTAACACAACAACCAGTGCCATTACACTATTACTACACCAATTTAAATGTAGTGCTCTGGTATGATAGTCCTATTTCAGGTAAGGAATACAATGTTCTAGTAACTGCTGCATGAGTGTCTGTTTCTGTTAACTGAAATAAAATGACTGACACTGAATCAGAATCAGAATCAGAATTCTTTTTATTGCCATGTATATTTGCACATACAGGAAATTGCCTTGGTGTGGTTGGTGCACTTTACAAACAACAAATTAAAAACAACAATATCGAACAATATAACAATATTAAAAAATATATATATATATATACAGTAAAAGAGTTACGTGCGGTTTAAGAAGAGCGACTGAGCACAACTCAACTGTGGTAATTCTCTCTTGACTCATCCATTTTCCTTGGACTTTCAGTATGAAGCCATGGTGGACTATAAGCACTGTCAGATCATGAGGATGGAGTCAGGAGAGTACATTCTGAGTGGAGCCAAGAGGAGCTTTGGCTCACTGAGCGAGCTTCTGCACTGCTATCAGAAGGAGGCGCTGCGCACAGACGGATACACATTTCAGCTGACCAGGTGCTGCCCCCCCAGCCACAAAGGTCAGTGTCCACACACAGGACCACACTGTACACATGAGCACTGATGCAGATGTGTATCCCTACAGCGATTAACTCAAGTTAAACAACAAGGGGGGCTCAGAGAGCTCACACCGCATCTCGGCAGGTTAAAGAAGTGAAAAAAAGAATCCTGGATCAGGCCATTTATCTGAATCTGCCCCCAAGATGAAGTTTTCCATCAAAGTACAACTGAGAAAAGTTTGTTTAATAAATTGGATTTGAGCCAATGAAGATGAACAACTCTTTGTTCCATCATGTCTGCAGCCTATTTGTTGATAAGTTGGATATAATTACATGATTGTCCAACTTCTGACAAAAGACCATGCAGCTATAACTGGGTTTCTGAATTCATTCAGCACATTAGCTCCTAATCCTCAACATGAGTTCCTTCTCTGAGCTCCTTCTGGTTTGCATGCTCCCAGTATCACATTTCAACCCATAGAAAAACTGCTGGGTTACATATCGGCTTCTTTTCACATCAAGACCCAAATTACCTGACCTCAGGGAACAAATACAAATCACTAAGGTTTCATCCATGCTGATAATAAGGAGCTCTAGATTAAGCAATACAAGTTTAATAAGTAGCTTCATTTCTACTATGATTTGCCGTTTAAAGAGTCACAATAACCCTGCTTTACTGCTAAATGTGAGTGACGGATCCTAATCCCTGTCCACCTTTACTTTTGTTTTTTTTAAAGAAAAATCCAACCTGCTGGTGTGCAGAAATAACCAGGGGGCAGAGGTTCCTCTGACGCCCTCCCTCCACAAACATGTCAGCCAGATGGTCTTCCACAAGATTCGAAAAGAGGACCTCACCATCGTAAGATAACCCCTGTTCACTTCCTGCTTTTTGTCTCAGCAAAAGACACGAACATTTATCTGTAGATGCTTACAACGGTATTTAAATGGCTCTTGTTTCTAATTGTGAACGAACAGTAATTGTGTAGCCAAAGTATACAGACGCAGGCTTTTCGTGGACAAGGTCCCAAGCCACGGCTCAGGGGGACAAGAGGGACTCGTGCAGGCCCAGTGAGGACACCACAGTTAACAGAAAGGCTTCCTATTGAAGCTCCGAATCATCAATTGCAGTCCCCGTGTGCGTCGCGTGAATCCATGTGACAGCGTGTCATGCGTTCACCTCAGCGGTTTGTCCATTTCCGTCTCAGCAGTTTTTCAGCTGTTTGAGCTCTTGATGTTTTCTACGACAGGTCTGTCACAGGAAAACCACAATTTTGCAGTTCCAGTAATCAAAGCACTCAGGGTGTTCTCCTGCTTTGCAATATTGTCTTCGTGTTTCAGTGAATTTAGTGTTTCATCGTCATGTTTTTCCATGCAGTGTTTGAGGGCTTGTACATCGTGACCTCAAATTTATTGAGTGAAATGTGAAGCAGCTAGAACCATTTGGTTCTTGGTTCTAGCGGACTGAGTCACAACTTGGTGGAGGCGTGTGTGTCTGTGTGTGTGTGTGTGTGTGGGGGGGGGGGGGGGGGAAGAGATGGGCCTGATTGAGTTTGTTTTCTGTTCTCATGACTGAGATTTAATGAATGAATAAGTTACTCTCTGGTGCTTCTTTAGAGTCTGGTGCACGTTTCCAAAGATTTCCCTTTGAAACTTGACATTGCTGAAAATTTATCAAATAACATTATAAGATGGTAAAAGAGGCATTACATTTATTTATTTTTTTCATTACGAAATCCTAAACTAAGTAGCTGTGGTTCACTTGATTCTCTATTTCTTGTTAAATTTGGTAATCTGTCATTGTATACAGTTTAGGTCTTGGGTAGAGTTCTGGTTGGGCTGGAGATATATTTGCTTTTAACCGAGTGTACGAGGAAGCATCAGTCGTGCACATCTTCAGAAATGAATGTGACACATCAGCAAGATATAACTCATGCAAGAACAGTCAACAATGATTGAAGGGCCTCACATACCATCCACGATTGTGTTTTCTTCGGCAATCTCAGAAGCAACGCTAGAGCAACCTCATTTATTCCCAGTACACATGTAATAAGTGTGTGAACAACTATGCTTACAGCAGATCTGGTTGTCTACTCATAGCAGGTTTTTGACATTATATCTAAAACTGTTTTAGAATGAAAGTCTGGGCCAAGGAACTTTCACCAAGATCTTCTGCGGTGTGAGGAAGGAGCTGAGAGATTACGGAGAGATACACGAGATGGACGTCGTTATCAAGATCCTGGACAAGGCTCATCGCAACTATTCAGAGGTCGGTTCGCCATCTGGCTGAATGAGGGAGTGACTGGATCTGATTAGAAAAACATTTTCAATCAAATTCTGTCTATTTTCTACCTTGTAGTCGTTCTTTGAAGCAGCCAGCATGATGAGCCAGCTCGCCCACAAGCACCTAATACTCAACTACGGCGTGTGTGTTTGCGGCGATGAGAGTAAGTTTACAGCACTCACACATACACACACACACACAAACATACACACAGACACACACGCACACAGACACACACACATGCAGAGACGTAACAAAGGAGTGCTCTGTGGTGGTTATTCTCACCCGTGGCTTGTAAACCGGACAGTTTGAAGATCTGTGTTTACAAACGAGAGAGATGCTGAGAACAACACAAAACAGAGTCAGGAGATCCGTCAAACACCAACAAGGAATCAATAAGGAGGCTCAAACAGGGAGGATATCAGGTTTCTGACCTGCTGACCGGCTCTGTGCTCTGCCCGGACCTTCCACCGCGACCGGATTAAGACCCGGAAACTTCTCTCCAGACTTCAGACGAGAAAGAAATGATGCACATGTTGGAAGAGTGTGGAAGTGATTCACAAACCGTTTGTAGGGCCAAGGTTTTTGTCGGTTTCTTTGCAGGCCAGGGTCATTAACAATTTCCTGTTGTGGTTTGTGTGAACTGAATGTGTCATTTGGAACATGACTGAAGCCAGGTGTCAGTGGGGAAAAATAAAAAATGAACCCGATGCCACAATATGGACGATGACATAATGTTTCAAAAATATAGATGACGGGTTATAGTTTGAATAATAAAATCCTCTCTCTCTCTCTCTCTCTCTCTCTCTCTCTCTCTCTCTCCTCTGCGTGTCAGATATGATGGTGCAGGAGTGTGGTAAATTTGGTTCGCTGGACATTTACCTGAAAAAGAATAAAAGATGTGTCAACATCACATGGAAACTGGAAGTGGCCAAGCAGCTGGCCTGGGCCATGCACTACCTGGTAAGACCGCTGACTCATGCAGATCAAACAAGGCAGCTTCTTTCAGACAGAAAACTGAAATGAGAAAACGCCTCCACACCATACAGCTGACGTGGTCTCTGTCACATGTGCACACAGGAGGATAAGAACCTCATTCACGGAAACGTCTGTGCCAAGAACGTCCTTCTGATCAGAGAGGAGGATCGCAAGACAGGCAACCTGCCATTCATAAAGCTCAGTGATCCTGGCATCAGCATCACCGTCCTGCCCAAAGAAGGTGAGACACGTGTAGTGATCGGATGAGACAGACACACACACCTTTGTGAAGCCATGTTGGATTAACATTCCCCAAGTTTTCCTTTGGTGTGATCTTTTCAGCCGCTGACGGTCAGTTTCTACCGTTGTATTTCCCCTCTCTCACTCCCTTTATGTATCTGTTTCTTTTTCTATACCTGCCCCTTCATCAGTGCTGGTGGAGCGTATCCCATGGGTCCCCCCCGAGTGCATTGAGAATCCCCAGAACCTGAGTTCAGCCACGGACAAGTGGGGCTTCGGGACGACGCTGTGGGAGATCTGCAGTGGTGGAGACAAACCACTCAGCACTCTGGATTGCTCCAAGGTCACAAACACAAAGGATGCATTGAGAGAACCACTTGTAACAAAGGAACAATTCAACATTAAGGGAAATGTTAAATTAGGTGTAAAAACGGAGTTGCCGCCGGCTATCTGAACTGACCCGCTCCAAAAAGGTCACTACTCAACAGGAAACCAAACAAAAAAAAACGTGTAAACCAACAATGTGTTCTTATGTTTCACAAATTGAAGGCAACGCGTTGATTATCTAACTTCTGACCTGCTGGTACTGGTAGAACATTTGAAAATGTTAGACAAAGCCAGGCTAACTTTTTCTTCCTGTTTCCAGTCAAGTGAACTGGGTCCTTTGTCTTTCTTATCATCTAAAACCTTGCGATGATGACTAATTATCACATTTCCCAAAATTTTGAACAATTCCTTTAAAGTTGAAGTGTTAATTCTAACTAAACTATTTGTATTTTACTATCGCTTCTCACCCTGGCTCTTCTCCTGACTTTGTTTATTTTCCTCTGCAGAAAATCTTATTCTACGAAGACCGGCACCAGCTCCCAGCTCCCAAATGGACCGAGCTGGCCAACCTGATAAACAGCTGCATGGACTACGAGGCCTCGCACCGGCCGTCCTTCAGAGCCATCATCAGAGATCTCAACAGCCTCTTTACTCCAGGTAGGAGGTCCAACCCTTCCTCGTCCAGTCTGACGGGCAGATCTACGGATCGTGTCCCACGCACACTATTGATCCGGGGTTTTATAAACGGTTTGTTGCATCGTGTTGTGTTGCAGACTATGAGCTGCTGGTGGAGAGCGACATGTTACCAAGCAAGACGAGAGGCGTCGGCTTCCCGTGGTCGTCCGAGAGCCACGAGCCCGCACAGTTTGAGGAGAGACACCTGATCTTCCTCAAGCAGCTGGGCAAAGTGAGACATGCACACGGAACAGACACTGAACGTGGAGACACTTTTTATTAAAACAAAAAAAGGAAAAATCTGTTAAATCTTAAAGGTGCACAGTCTCATGTCTCAGTGACGAAAATACATTTTTAGATAACTTTTTTCCTTCTGTGTCGAGGAGGTGTATTGTTTACTTTGGACAACACGGCTGATTGATTCCCTCCTATTTGGTGGGACCACATCAAATTAGAGATTGCGATTGAAATTACGTAACTTGGTTCTTTCTGAATCTCTAAGTGTGCTCTCCCGTTGACTCCCCGCTGCAGGGGAACTTTGGCAGTGTGGAGATGTGCAGGTACGACCCGCTGCAGGACAGCACCGGGGAGGTGGTGGCTGTGAAAAAGCTGCAGCACAGCACGGCCGAGCACATCAGGGACTTTGAGCGGGAAATCGAGATCCTCAAATCCCTCCAGCACGAAAACATCGTCCAGTACAAAGGCGTCTGCTACAGCGCAGGTACGAGCACATCGTCCAGTTTTCTGTTTGAACATAACTTGATTTATTATGACACATGCAAATGACTATACATTAAATTATTCCCCCAGGAAGAGGTGTTGTTGCATTGTGACGACTACAGGGGATCTGCATAAACAATACACATGAAATCATTTGATACTGAATTATAGTTGTGACATGTTGATAAGCAAAAGTATGACACAATTACAATTTAAACCTTTTCACAGTCTCCACATTCACTGCTGAAGGTCTCACTGACCGAGTCTGTGAAACAAATGAGTCTAGATTTCCTTATAAAAGCCTCCACCCACTAACGCACTCACACGTCATGTGTTCTTCTCAAGTGTGGCACTTGACTCATTTCCCTGTGCAGGACGCAGGAACCTGCGGCTGGTCATGGAATACCTCCCCTACGGCAGCTTGAGAGATTATCTCACCAAACACAAGGACCACTTTGACTGCAAGAAGCTGCTGCACTACGCGTCACAGATTTGCAAGGTAACGTGGGTGCAGGTTGTTAAAATCCTAAGAAAATGTGTCACACGGACTCCTGCTGTGAGGATTTGAAAACAAGTTCCCTGCTGCTGGGGTCCCATGTAACTAGCATGTAAAAATAAAGAGTTGAAGCGTCAAATCGAATCAAATCTGAAAATCACCTTTTAACAGTTTTTCGACCCCCCCCCCACACACACACACAGTAACGACACCTGATTGTACTCCTCTCTTCCAGGGCATGAACTACCTCGCCATAAAGCGTTACATCCACAGAGACCTGGCGACGAGGAACGTCCTGGTGGAGAGTGAAATGAGGGTGAAGATCGGGGACTTCGGTCTGACCAAGGTGCTGCCGCAGGACAAGGAGTACTACACGGTCAGGGAGCCGGGAGAAAGCCCCATCTTTTGGTGAGGATGACACACTGCACGCAATTTGTTTCAAAAGAGTATTTCCACGTTTTTGAAACTGCTTTTACTGGCATTTCTACACTTGAGGTAAATATCACAAACCTTTAAAACGAGATGAGATTCTAAGATTCACAAAGAGATAAAAGTTGGATTTGGTTTTGTACATCCGATTATCTCACTCCTTCATACCCGTCTACGTAGATTGTACGACAAGTGTTGATTGCAGTCATGTGGGTCTGAATCGTGTGTTGTGTTGTTTTCCAGGTATGCTCCAGAGTCACTGACAGAAAGCAAGTTCTCTGTGGCGTCGGACGTTTGGAGTTTCGGAGTCGTCCTCTACGAACTCTTCACTTGCAATGACAAGAACTGCAGCCCACCAGCAGTACAACAACTTTACTCTTTGACTTTTGTTTGACTTGTCTGTCAGGAAACCGTTTTTCCTCTACTGACCATAATCGTTTATAATCAAGCTGTAAAACAATGGCTGAGTAATCAGATGGAGAAATCACTTGGTTGAACTCTGCTCTGAAACATTCTTCTCTGCTCCAGGTGTTCATGGACAAAATGGGGAATGAAAAGCAGGGCCAGATGATCGTCTACCACCTGATCGACCTGCTGAAGCAAGGTTACAGGCTGCCGGCTCCTGACAACTGTCCCAAGGAGGTCAGCAACAACAGTCAAGAAAAACTGATGCTTTTTCCCTGTAGTGTTTGAATCAACCGGTCGAGCGATTTGAGGACGAAGAAAAATACATCTTTTATGTTAGATTAAGCAAAAACTAGATTCTTATCGTAGAAATTTTACAAGTGGACTAACTCAGGTAAATTGTTTGCTAATTACCTAAAAAAAAACAGATGAGACTGATGTGAATAGTTTTTTCAGGTATGATAAACCAAATGACTGATTAGACTTTATAATGGTCCATTTAAATAACGAGAAATAAAAAGTTACCTGAGTTATTATACTGAATTTTGAGCTGGATACAAATGTCTCATTAAAACGATTCCAACAGTTTGAGACATTTCACCAAAAACCACAGTTTGTTGCACACGGTTCAATGGACCCACGCTTTGCTTCACGTGTTGCTCCATAACTTTCTTTAGAAATATTTCTCGTCCGTTTCAACCACACCTGTCAAAGAACTTGGTAATCGACCCATTTCACAGCACCGTGTGTGGATTTGGCTTCTTTGACCTTTTCTCTGTGTTTCTGTCTCCCTCAGATTCACAAGATGATGGCCGACTGCTGGAACAAGGACCCCGGGCTGCGGCCTACTTTCAAGACCTTAATCAACAGTGTGGAGTCGGTGCGAGAGGCCAAGGAAGGTTGAGGATGAATGTGTCTGTGCACCGCAGCAGTTCAGTCCAGAGGCTGACTCACTTTTTTCCTTCTCATTGCACTCCACCTCCCGTTCAGCCTCATTAACAAGCACCTAAATCAAGATGTCGCACTCGCCACCGAACAACAACTCATTTATGACGCGTGTGAGAACATTTCACAGTGAGATAAACACGTTTCATACGGTAGTCATTGACCGGAGAAAGGAAATGCTTTTTGTGGATCAAATATTCCCTGCAGTTTAAGTATCTTGTTTAAATCGCTCACAAGCATCATTTTGTGAATAACTCCGACCTTTTATTCTGGATTTGGATTATTGGAAAATGAGCAGCGACTTGTTTAATCGACCAAAGAGATGATGGGATTCCCAACAGACTGTTGGTAACTGTGTTGATGTGTGATGGTAACTGAAACCAGACTCTTGCTTGTTGCATTTTTTTTTTTTAAGTAGCGTTAATTTGACAAAAACAATGTGGAGCGCAGACTGTCTCTCCAAAGATGAAGGATGCCTCTGGAAACTAAAATGCATTCGGCTATGATGTGACTTTGTGGGACTGATGAAGGACATCACGCCTCTGTTGTAGTTCTATGAAGATCCCTACAGGTGGAGCTGGAGTCCTATTTGTGCCTTGACCCTGGACTTGGCAGATACTCATGACCCACTGAGGATGATCCTGTGCTGAGGCGGCGGAAGTTCAGTTTCAGTGCAACACAAACACTTTGTTTACATCAATACTTGGAGTTGAAATGTTTCAAACAGCAAAACCTGCTCATGAAGCTCTTTGATCACGAAGTCCAGACGATGTCGGGGACAATAGCAGTTGCTTTTTAGGGATTACACCCAGGGAAATGAGGACATTGTTTTTGCTACTAATGACTATATGAATATATATTTTCTTGATACAGTTTGAAGTTTTTAATGTTACAATGCTACAATATCAGCCTGTAGCTACATGATGTGAAAAGTGTGTTGAAAGTTATGAAGGGAAGTGTTTGTTGTTGTCAAACAGGTCAAACACAATCTTGTTTGAAAGTTTAAAACTTGACATGCCAAATGTTAGAAGGATGAAGTGCGGGATTCTAGAGAGGAAACTCAAATTTGTGGAATGGCCTCTTTTGGTTGGAATTTCCAAGGGTTATTTGAGTCGACAACAGACGAGACACACAAGCACGCAGGCACACAACATATCAGAGGACGGGTCCCCTCTGCATGAATGAGTCACTGATGAAAAGTGAGTCTGTGAGCTCCTGAACCTCCGGGACATATTTATACTGAAGATCCGAGTCAAGTGTGATGTGAATGAGACTTTTCTGTTTGCGGTGCTTCTGTTGCGATATATGTGTTACATCAAATATCAGTTTATTGTGAAATGTGAACAACAGAATGTTTAACTGATATTTTTTCTTTGCATTCATTTCCATTTTATTTTACTTGGAAATAAAATGGATTGTCATCTGATGCAGCTACCTTTTAAAACATGTACATAGATGTAAATATTGAGGTGGATGTTGTATAGTCCAAGAGTGTTTATACTTTTACTAAACAAAACCTAATGCAGTACTTTGGACATTAAAAATTATACTGTTTAAAATCTAAATGAGGCTTTTTTCTCTCACATTAAACTGCGTCTATTTACATTTAGGCCACAAACGGTATTGTAGGATTGTGTTCAGGGGTTGTTGTTGATTCAGAAGTGGTTTAAGAAAGCAAGGGTCACAGACAACACACAATATTCCTGTTTACACAGTATTTCAATTTTATTGTAAATGATGCTGAACTTACACACAGACCTGGATCTCGGGACAAAATATGGAGAATAAATAAAAATATGACGACACAGGTATTTGTACAATAAGACATGACTGAGAATAAACAGATGTGCACTTCCTCTCCTCCATCTTCCCACATCTGTCTATCACTGTCCATCACACCACCTTCATGTCACCCCCTCCCTCTCCCTCTCCCTCTCCTCCTCCTCCCTTCTTCTCTCTTCCTCCACAACTCAGCACAATCGTCCAATATCATTCTTGGTGCAGCCCTGGCTACAGCACATCCCCGCCACACCCAGAGAAAAGTTCCTCTTCTTCTTGCTCACCATGGTCCAATCGTCCGCCTCTGGGCTCCCGTCTTGCTCGCCTAAAAGTGTGGCCGGCAGAGATCTCTCCAGCGGCTGCTGCCGTCGCTCGCCTGCGGCCGCGTACAGAGCCAGGAGGTCTGCCAGGGAGTGAGAGGAGACGACCTGGGGAGGAGAGCGGTTCTCTGGGAGCTCGCTGCCACTTTGCCAGCTGTGCAGGCTGCTGTCCCCCGCTGTGATGTCGCTGAGGGAACCCCACTGGAAAGAATCTGGAGGAAACGCACAAACAGGACGTCAGAGCTAATTGTTCATCGCACGTCAAAGGTAAAGAGAGATGTGGTGATGAAGGTTAGTCTGGAGGAACGATGGTAAATAAGGGTTCATGTTGTTATTATTAATAATTTATGATATTAACCGTGGTGCTGAAATATGAAGCTCCGCAAATCAGCCTGGTGAAAAGCCTGAGGCATCAACTTCTTACCATGAAATGTTTTACTCTCAAAACTGAGATGGATCATGGATCATTCAAATCTTGATTTAAATCTCAAACCATAATGTTATCATTGGTAATCAATTACACATTTTTGTCATTAAAAAACCTCCTTATTTTCAATCGTCTTATTATTTCTGAGGCGCATCAGAATGTTTAAAAGTAGATTTTACAGTAGGTCTTGTGGATATGTTTCCAGCGTCGGAATGTGGAACCCACCTGAGTCGCCCCCTGTGGCTCGTTTCCAGCGGGAGCCTCCGCAGGTGAAGATGACGGCTCTGATGAACTCCCTCCCGCACAGTTTCACGCCGTAGTCCCTCGGCGCGATCAGCCTGCTCATGACATCCGCCCTCACACAGCCGCACATGCCAACGACACACATCACGGCCACGGCAGCGGTCAATCTCCACAGCATTTTGCACTTGTTCCTGAAAGTGAGTGGCAAGCGGAGCCGGGGTGGGTCAGAGGAGCACAGGTCTGCTCGGGTCTCCTGCTGCTGCTGCTGCTGCTTCCCTGGAGGTTTTCTGTTCTTCTCGTCGTTGTGAGCCACGTTGGGTTCTTCTTCTTCTTCTTCTCTCTTGGTCAGTGGACGCAGCCTTTTATAGTCTTACCCAGTAGTTCATTCATCAACCTGTGCTTTCAACCCCCACCCCCCTCCCTCCCTCCCTCCCCTGCCTCTCGTTCTCACACACGTCATTTAGATTGATGACAATGACGTACTTGAAGTTATTTCTTTGTTTTAGTGATATTAGAGGAATATGTTTATTCATCTGCGGCTTCTTGTAAATGTCACCAGGACTATTATCAGTTTAGGTTTCTATTCACACTGTGATTCTAACAGGGGTGAAACGTGAATTTTGCATTTTGCATAAAAAAAATCACCACGTTTTTGTCTTCCATGTTTTTATTCATTTGTTTTTACAAATATGTTTTCTAATAGTAATACATAATGCATGAATATCAGCACCGTGTAATATTTGACATCCATTTAATGTTTCCATGATGATTCAAATAGACGATACAGGAGCCCAGGGTTAAATAAAGCTTTCATATAAAACTCTTAACACTGAAATTCAACGTTGGCAAATTAACTTTTCAAGATTTTCATCAGTAACATTTGGATTAATTAAAATCAGTCGGGACAAACGTCTGCTTCTTCGTCACGATCAAAGCTACGATAAATTATTTTTTACATTAACATGTTCACGATTGTTTGTTTCAAGCAGTTTCTTGACCGAGTTTGAATATTGGAGACTTTCTGCCCTCTAGTGGTGAGAAATTACTTCATGCAGCTTTAGAAGAAAAACACTTGACATGTACTCGGAGTAATATGAAAATAGAGGTTTGAAGAAACCGAAGCTGATAATAAATAAAGGATCATACTTTTATAGTCATTTACAGAATACAACACTGAATGACGTGAGAACCTTGACGAAGCTTTAGTGTAAAAACAAGGACTTGATAACTTTAAAAAAAGGCGGCTGCTATTGAATAGTTAGTTTTTTCATACCTATGGAAAAGCAGCTCTGGTGAATGCACCGACGGGACGACTCTGATTTTCTCTCAAACCACCAACACATCATCTCTCCAAGAGGGAGGTGAGGCTGCTCTGAGCGCGGCGGGCCTTCTCTATGCTGTCGAAGGTCGGAGTCCCCTGAGGCAAGGCCAGACGGTCGCGTTCAGACGCCATGATGCCCTCAGCTTCCCCTGAAGGTAGAAGAACAAACACGTTAAGATGTGAAACCAGTCGCTCTTCTGTTCGATCACAGATATCCAGATGATCGATTAAAGCGTCAACTTATTAATGTCATTATTGGGTTTTTGCCTTTAAAAAGACATCTAGATGTGATATATTGTTAGTATATGTATACATATATATATATATATATATATATATATGTTGTTGGTACCAATAAATAAGACAACATTGGAAGAAAATAAGAAAAACAAACAGCTGGTCAGTGAAGAGGACGCAGATGTTTAAATTCTACATTTACTAATGATAACCGAATGAGGTTTATTTTTTCTGAGGCCATATTGAACCTTTGTTTTTGGCTGTGATGATCAAAGAGACAGTGACTGTGTGTCCTCACCTCTCATACGGTAAATTAACGTCCCATAGGCGCTGTCCATCTGGTAGGCCATTATGAAGCCGAGGGGAACGATGGGGGCAAACAGCGCCGGCCTCCTTCTTCTAACGGCACTGTGGAAAAGAGAGCGGGTGAGTCAGACCCCTGACGACTGAGTTGATTGGCTCCTATGGATGTGATCACTAATTAAACAAACAGAGAGCTGCACCACTGGTCCACTAGGGACGGGATCAGCAGGGACCTCCTGATACGATACTTTCACAATGCTTAGGTGGCGATACCATATGTATTGCAATTCGATATTACGATTTCTTTTTTTCTTTTTTTTTTTTTTTAAATACTGGACCATTGAAAAAACAGTTGAATCATACCTTCAAATACAACACAGTCTAATTCCCTTAGAGCTTTACAAGTTTTAATTGAAATATTAACATTAAATAAATGACTGCCAGGCAGCCAATATAGAAAATAAAAAAAATATGCCCTATTATTGTATAGCCCCTGTCAACCGCACACAAACTGACAGATTAAGAAATGTATGCCACTTAGGCTACTTATAAACAATAATTAAAGGTAAATTAAATAGAATGAATAAAGGTTTACTTAAAATACAAACTTTGAAATAAATAAAAATTAGGCTTTGCTTCACTGTTGTTTGCATGTAGGCTATGCAAAGCTAGTGCCTGGGTTTTTTTAGATTCTTGACATATTCATCCCTGAAGCTGAAGAATCATCTCAGTGAGGATCACACTTTACAGTTGGGCCCCATACAGTGGATTATTACTATGAGGAACTGTGAATCATCCTAAAACTAAAACCTCTGAGGGGACGAGACACACAACTCACCCTACAGTCAGTCCCACTGTGGCCACTGTGAAGAAAGTACCAAAGTATTTCAGAAACTCTCTGGACCAAGCGATCTGCATCGCCATCTGTCTCTCCCTCATCTGGTTCTGCATCAGGATCTGACGCTCCATCTACACACACAGACACACAAACACACACACAAAGGGAAACAGAAAGGAAATGGAGTATGTTTATTTTTCCAGAGCTAAAATGTCCCACTTTGTACACATCACAGTCCCAATACTTAAGAAGGGCTCATGGAATGTTCTTAGCTCCTGTAACACCTCATCTCTCCATGCTTAATTACTGGATCACGCACCACACCTCCACAAAATTCCATGGAAATCAGTTTGCAGGTTACAGGGTAATCCTGCTGAGACAGGCAGCAATGAAAACGTGACCATGCTGGTGGAGGTAATTTCCAGGTAACGTGTTGATCTATTCATGTCCTTCTGTGGTTAGACATGAATAGTTTTTCTGTGGTAAGACATAAATAGGGGCTGATACGTTTTTATCACACTATTAAAACACTCAAATGTAAATATTTATGATTTGTGCTGGAATAGTGAGTAGAGGACAAAAGTACAATGCACAAGGCTGGAGGAGGTGGTATTAAAAAGAGTATTAATGTTATAAATTACATATCAAATGTTACTCGCACACAAACACATGCTTCCACACGTATTAAGCGGGCTGAGTCACATTTTCATTTAAAAAGCCTTTATTCTCTTAAAAGGGAATTTGTCAAAGAGGAGTCTTTTTTCCCCATAATAGAAATATGACACTAACTCAAAAATGATTGAGAAAAAAAAAAGGCAAGTGACATTTAAATGAGTCAGAGACATAAATTACGACATGTCGGACAAACAGCATTTTGATTTCTGCCCATATTCACCATCACCATTACATAGATGGAGCCAATTTAACAGACTAATGGAGACTTGCCTCTTAAATGTCTATTTCCTATTGTAAAGGAAATAAAACGGTAAACTTTTCAAAATGAAACACTTTTCTAAATGGATGAATAAAAACTGATTCCTGACTGAATTATTAAATTATCTCAGCTACACCTGGTGGTAGTTACGGGTTTCTCACCCTGTTCTGTTTTTGTGCATCATTCAAAAGATACGAGGGATAAAACTGAGGTGAACTAAACTGTTGGGAAGAGGAATCCGAACAAAGGATGAAGCTGATGAACTCGTGGCTCTAAAAGTGATTTAGCTGCTTAAGCCGGATGAGTCCAGGCAGGTATGATCAGTTAACTCTTTGTTCAGCGCTTCACAGCTTTTAGTTAAATTAGTCAGCTCTATGACCGGATTGATGAAGGGGCCATATTATTACAATTTAAAATCCGTAAGGAATAGTTTAACATAACATACAAAACATTTGCACTTAAACTTGTGATTTACACCAGTGGCAGAGACAAGGCCAAACGTTAAGTCCTGTTTCCCAGCTGAACTAAAAGCTAAATTAGATCCTTGAAAAAGCACTTAATGATTCATCGCTCTCTAATTGGAATAGAAAAGGTTTTACATTGTACATTTAGCACTTATCCCTACACAGGTGGGCTAATCAAAGGAAAAATGATATGTAAGAGCATGAATCAAATACCCTCACAGGTAATTTAAGGGTTTGGCTTCTAATAGAAGTCAGTTACAGATGTGGAGAAAAAGCCTCAAATTAAGGAGGAGGGTTAAACTACAATCAGACTTGAACTTCACTGTTCAAATAAATTAACGAATGCAATCAACACTTTGCATTTTGCTGTTAACCTGATTATGGAGAGGATAATCAACAGAGCATATAGTTTACTGGTGGTATTTATATGAACTCTCTTGAATATTCTAGGGTGCCGTTAGCCAGGAGGTAAAGTAGATCAAATTCACATATAAGGAAAGAACTTGCAAGTTAGACAAGCTGGACAGATTCGCACTAAGCTTGTTGGAAGGTTGGGAAAAAACATTTTTTTTCATTCTCTTTAAGCGTTTTGTACATTTTCCCCAATTTCCCATTGAATAATGCATCGATCTTGATGAAGAAAAATCTGGCATATTTAGGGACTGTTTGTTTTCAATCGGCTCTGGGAACTGTTGGGCCTTAGTGGAGGTGTGTGTGCTTGACTGAAAGCCATTCTAGTGTGTTTGTTGATTTGTATGTCTGTAGGATTATGCAAAAACTGGTCAAGGGATTTCCACGAAGCTCAGTGGAAAAAGAAAATCTCACAAAAAGTCAAAACATATGAACACATGAAACATTCTCATACTCATATTAAAAACTCTGGTTCATCATGAAACCTGCTACCCTCTGGAATCCAAAGCTGTTACCAAGGTATCTACACCCCCCCCCCCCCTCTCCTGGAAGGGAGGAAGCTGCAACATGGTCAGAGTTTCACATGCTAGAAAAAGACCGAGTGGAATGAGGTTTCAACTAACTGTAAATGACAGAAACAGCTTCTGTAATCAACAGCATTTGTTCTCCCACTGTTCTGACCGCTGAGTGAAATTAGTGACGAATAGAGAACCCAAGGACGCCTCATTAAAATTAAACAAAGTTGAAATAGAAACCAAATACAGCAGGTGTTGTTCATGAGTCAAGAATTTAATTATCTAACCATTAGACCCCATTCCAATGAGAGCAAGGGGAAATTATATTTCCATTCCCAGAGCTATTACGGTTCTCAGGAGTGGGAAATGTGTAATAAAAGGTCACAGTGAGATTTCACCTCTCGTGAAGTCACTGCCTCTAATCGGAGTCAGAAGACAGGAAGGGGACGACAAAGACTGATCTGGAAATAACCCATTTGCTGTCACTAGTACTATCTAATTCTTTACAGTCCCCTTGTGTGAGGGAAAACATTTGTATGTGGTGAGGCTCCAATATTGACTTGAAGTGTTCCAGTGTGAGAGTGAAAGTTGATGGTTAAAATTCACCTTCCACCACTGTGTTTTTTTCATAATTCCAACCACTTATATTTCATTATCCTTCCTCACTTCATTAATTGGATTCCCTTTTTCTGGATTAGCTACTTTTTAAAAATAGCTAAACAAACAAAGCTTCTATTTATTTGGGGATTTGGTTAAACCCCTTTAAATATCTTGTGGGAAGATCTGCTGACCTGCTTTAAACTCAAAGCCCACTTAGGTCTAGGGACTGTGAATAGAAAAGCACAACCATATTATTATCAATCTAGACCTTTTCAAAAATGTTAAATGAACAAAAACATCATCTACGTCATTTCAGATCGACCGTTTAAACTCAAGACATGCGTCAGGCGAGCGATGACCAACGACTTTGACTTAAGGATCCACAAGACCAGAGCAGGGCCAGAATCAATTAGCGATGACTGGTTTGACTTGATAACACTGGGAAGCAATTACCTCTGACATCTTAATGCAGGGGGAGGCAACAGTGATGCTTTACATATATTTCAAAATTGCTGGGGTCCGTGTTACTCGTTCAATTTGCTGCCGTCAAAACACAATTTAAATGTTGAATGTGGAATAAGGAGGAATAATAATTTTCTGATAAAGGCTGGAACATAACATCTGCCGTTTTCCATATGTCTTTTGTTCAACCAAGGTCTGGGAGGTTAAAAGCATGAATTAAGTTACCAATATATTTTTTAAGCAGACCAACAGTTAGAAAAAATATCTTAATCATTTGTGCTTGAATATGAATGCCGAATTAATACGTCAAATAAATATATATGTTAACCAACTACAACAATGCTTAAACAAACCCAATATTCACAGGTGACTCATTGTCCTGATTCCAAATGAGGGCACGCTGAAACTCAATTGCCAAACATTTGCCACCACTGAACAATATTAGTCATCATTTAGCGCATTTACGGCTGCGAGGGGCATCAGACAATTAACGGGAAGGCGGCAAAACAAAGCTCCTGGGTGTGAGTCGGGTAATGTCATTGGTGTTATGACACTCACATCCCACCTGCTGCTCAGCCGCTTGCAGGCGAAACATAAATCACAGCAAATTGTTCTTTATAAAAAGGAACGGGAGAAAAAACTAATAACACAATTGCTACAATTCACCAATATGCAGAGAAACAAACAAACACACAAACAAAAGATAGAAAGAAACAATAGATAGAAAGAGCATCAAAGAGATCTGATAGGGTTCGCCGATACTGTCAGGTTGGCCAGTTTTTCTGTATTTACAGTGGTGAACAGATATTATTTCTACATTATCTTATAACAATAATAATCCATCTTAAAAGCTTCTTTCCCAAGGCTGCTTTACAGATTCAGGAAAAAACAAGGTCAAATATTATATCAAGATAAAAACGTTCTCAATTATCATGATAAATGTCATTATTATTTTCAACCCACTCAAACACACACAGGACAAACACGTTTACAAATCGGAGGTAGACGTTGCTTCACCACCTCACTGTGCTGCACAACGACAATTACTAAACATCTACTATGTTTTTACAGATGAAAACTATTACGGCCAAGCATTATAATAAATAACATAAAAATAACTGTGAACAGAACCGTATGTTTGAGCAGTGAATTAAATCTGGAAGGACACACGCAAATTCACACGATCAAGGGAGGTTGACAGTCGCGTCCTGTGTTCTGCAAGAAAGGAAAAGCAGCCCTCCCTCCAGTCTTCCACCTGACTCACCACATTCACCACAGAGCTGCAGGTGCATGGATGGTAAATGACAACACGAGGAAACAACCTGGTTTTCAGCCCCTCACTCACCTGCAGACGTCCATTGTGGAGCATGAATTCCTGCTGCTTCTTAAAGTTGGCGTCCATGGATTTGGACAGAAGAAACCCCATGATGGCCTGTGCCTGGTCACCTGAGGACACAAGGAGCCACAGTGATGCTGCAGTCACAACATGGGACACACACACACACACACACTCACACACACACAGACAGACCCAGACAGACACAAACACACCTTACACAGGCATTGGTGTTGGTAAACAAGTCTGAACTTGATCAGATACCAACAGTGCTAACACACACACACACACACACACACACACACACACACACACACACACACACACACACACACACACACACACACACACACACACACACACACACACACACACACACACACACACACACACACACACACACACACACACACACGACATGCTCGCTGCTAACAACAGATATTGTTTGTTGTGTAGTTGTGTAGTTTTAGCCAACGACACGTGCTAATGTGTGTCACCACAACAGCCGCTTGTGCGTCACCTGGTGTGAACCCCGCTCGGTTGGACTCGTGGCTCCTAATGGCTGAAAATAAAAGCTCCACATACCTGCTACACTCCGGAGATGCTAAGCTAATGTTGCTGGTCACAGAGCTACGTGGCTAGCGAGGAATTGAACGGGCATGTCTTTATTAGAGCAAGCGAAAGTAACCCGCCATTAAAACACTACTCACTTCCTGGACTTCTCTCCCCTCTCAATGTCACCAGCCTCCAACCGGAAAGTGCAAGGACCGTGCTTCCGGTCCGACTTTCAAAAATAAAATTCCAGACAAGAAGGAAGATTTACAACATCCAAACTAGCATTTTATTAGGATCACAGTGCTGGGGCTCCAACCAAATTAATTAAATGTTATCTCATTATAAAGCAAAAGAGTTTCATGATGATATTTCTTCAGGGACAAATCACATTCATGGAATAGAATGAAGATTAAAATAACTAAATTTTTATTTTCAGGTTAAAACGTGTTGTGTGTTCACATTAATCTGACAAATGATAAATACAGGATAATACATGAATAAACATGAACAAATACAGTATTTACATTTAAAAAAACATTTTACTCTGCAGAGTTACCTCAGATATAATCAGAGGAGATTATTTTATGTATATATTGCTGGCTGTGTAGATAAGAGATATTGTAAAAACGTAACATAATAATTACAGAACAACTTTGTGGGGGAGGTTAGCTTCAGTCAACGTTTAGTTCTGACACGATCAGACAAAGTGAAAATGCATTCGATGGGATAACGTCATGCTTTAATGAGCCACATCAAACCAAGCTCTCATTTCACTGTCAATTCATTACAAGAGTGCTGTAAAACTCCCATTCTTCATGATCACATTACACCTGGTTTTCCAAAGAGTATCAGATTTCCTGGAGGGGTTTCTAAAACACACTGAGCAAAACATGGCAACTTCATCAAAACAACAACAACAACAACAACAGTAAGCTCAGACCTGCTGCTGTCATATTCCCATATTGGAAAAAAGCCATGAACTGAGCGGAAATGTCACCAGTAAGTAAAAGGTGGAAATCCCTGACAGAGTCAGTGAACAGGAAAACGTGACTCTGCCTGATCTCTGGTCACACCGCTTAATCTACATACTAACTCTGGGAATTTATGATGTAAATTATATGTAAAACTTCTGTCTGTGTTGTGTTGTGTCAAATTTCCAGCTTTCCCAAATGACGTGTGTTGACTTGTTGTGTGTAAATATCCATGTTGTGTGTTCTCATGGTTTAAAGCACATTTAAATAGAAATGGTGACATGGCCTAAAATTAGTTTCTGTTGTATTGTGTAGAGAAAAATGTTCTATCTTGATTCATGTTTTACTTTCACTATATCTCATGGTCTTTTGAATACATTTGCTGATGAATACAATAGGACGGATCTGAGAGAACCTGTGAAAGTTTCATGAGATACTTTATTCTGTGATTTACTTTGCAGGTTAGGTTTTTAAACACAAACCGTGAAATAAACTTTAAAATATGATGGATGTCTTAATATTAAACTGGCAAACTGTGTTTATTTGTTATTAAATATCTGTTATGGGCCATGTTGCTGGATAATAAATACTTTCACTTTTGATTTCTCAAAATTAATTAATTATATACTTAGATCTGAATACTTAGTTGCTGCTGCTATGATTTCATCAAGTTAGATTTTTGGTGGGTTTTACCAAAGCAGTTACAGTAAAGCAACATGTCATCACATGACAGAGCAAAAATCTGACTGAAGTGTTAACCAGCACATGATGCTGTGAATTACTGATGTAAAACTAAACTGAACTTATTACATCATATACAAGAAAGAACTGATCACAGAGACTGAATCAGTTTCTGTACCTG
The DNA here is from genome assembly GCF_949316205.1 of Platichthys flesus. Lineage (NCBI taxonomy): Eukaryota > Metazoa > Chordata > Actinopteri > Pleuronectiformes > Pleuronectidae > Platichthys > Platichthys flesus. The sequence goes on from NC_084963.1 coordinate 7,402,832, forward strand.
ACCATCGCTCTCTCTCTCTCTCTCTCTCTCTTTCTCTGTCTCTCTCTCTCTCTCGCACCTCTATATGTGGATAGATAGGTAGATAGATAGATAGATAGATAGATAGATAGATAGATAGATAGATAGATAGATAGATAGATAGATAGATAGATAGATAGATAGATAGATAGATAGATAGATAGATAGATAGATAGATAGATAGATGGATTGGCAGATAGTCTCATAGACTTCCAGTGGTTATTTCCAGGGTTTGTTCAGTTTCATTATTTATTAACATTGCCTCTCTCTTTCAGGAAAATTCTCTACTTCCGATAGAACAACCGTTAGCCGCCAGGCGTCTGTTTAACATTTCCCATCAACAGATTATGTCAGATTTTGAAAGATCAGGCTTGAGAGTGTGTGTGGGAGGGGCAGTGAAACTCAGAGGAACTTCATATAAAGAGCGCTCGCTGCAGCTGAAGTCATTCACAGCTAGAGGAAGAAGGAAACACCACATGAAAAACTTACTGTCACTGCAGGTAAGAACGCACTTTATGAGCTCATATAAAAAAACCAGCAACTTTAAAACTTAATTTGTTCTTATTTATTATGTTTGTTCTTATTCTTATTATCATGTTTCTTCTTATTAATATATTTTTAATTTTCACTATTAAACATTTGGTGGTTGTAGAAGTTTATTTATGAGGAATTAGTTATAATATGTCATGTGTGTGTGTTTAGGACTACTGTAGACAACCCTGCCGACCTGTTTGATCAAGGCACTTTGAGGGTTCAAATAACAACAAACTGTTTGGATGGAAGTGCAAGAAACACAAAGAAATGAACACGACCTATTTTTTTTATTATCATTGAGCAGAAAAAAACAAGCTAAGACAGTGACAGCTTCACCTTCATTGAAATACATGCACAGTTGTGCAGAGCTACAGCCATAGAGTGTATATAAAGAATATATATCTTTATATTATATACATCTACAGCTGTGGCTCCTTGAAAGGAAATCAGCACCGAAAGTAAAAACTATTGTGCTTTTCACATCGACATTTCACTCAAAAAAACAAGTGAAATGTGTGTAGGATTTATTAAAAGCTTGACTTGTATGTACGGGAAGAGCATTGTCCTGAAGGAATGGCTAAAGATAAACATTCATGTTAAGTTAAACAAGGTGACGGCTGCACACAGAGTCAAACCACAGCATTATTGTTTCTTTCTCTAGAATAAACCAAAAAAGGAAGTATTGCTTTGCTGCTGAATCATGCTTAGATAAGGGGCAAACTATTTTTGAATCATAATCATGTGACCATGTGCTTTGCTCCTCGTGGTTGTTCAGAGTAAACAGCAATGTGATTAAGCCCACATCTTGTCTTCCTCAGTAAAATGACTAATGTTGTAAATAACATGAGGTCAAACATGCGGGGAAATTAGTCAGCATCTGAAAAAACTCCCTCTTTGTGTTCTCCTCAGCTCTCAATGGACTGGGCCCTGTTTGTAATTTTGCAAGTCTTGTTTCAGCCATCGCTCTCAGGTGTGTACAACAACTGACATGTGATTAAAGGCACAAATTGAATCTACATGAGACTTGTTCAACCTAAACTCTGCATGAACCTTTGGATTGTCTCCGTGCAGACCTGTTCACGGTTGAGGCGGATCGGAACACGTACGAGTCGGAGTTCGGAAGAGACGTGGTGATGGGCTGCAAGTTTCACCCTCTGCCGTCAAATTCTGACCAAGACCTGAAAGTATCCTGGCACTGGATCATAAGTGGCGATTCCCGGGACGTGTACCGGATAAATAACGGCGTTGAGCAGCCCGCATCTCCGGAGTATTATGGCCGAGTAACACTCCTCAAAGAGCAGCTGAGAAGTGGCTGGGCTAAACTAAAGGTGATTTCTCATGTAACATTTGTTGGGCATGGGTTATTTCCTGGGAAATTTCCCCAAATTACATAAAACATGAGCTGTCTCCTTTTCATCCTGTTGGGACTGACTCATGTGAGGGTCAAATTTCTCCCTTATCTTGTGAAGTGGCGCCACAGGACGACCCAGACAGCTGACATTTGAAAAAGTCTCATATTCATACAGGAAATAATATCTGCGGTATCACCATCTTTTAGTTGTGAAGATTTGGTGTCTCTCTCACTTTACCAACCCATAATTTGGTATTATCAGTAACTATTCCAACATCTGTTTCTAAAGATGGATGACGTGTCTCTTCGATACACACACAGTAGTCAGTCTCAGATGTGAATAGAGTTTCCAGAAAAATGAGCCCTTGAACAACTTACAATCATAGAAACCATCTTTGAGATAAATGTATCCAACATGTACTTTGACTTTTTAGTTAGGTCCCTGTACCATCTGCTAACATGGAGGAGGTGGGGTTTAGGACTTTTTCTGGTTCACCAACGAGATGCTTTGGCCTCACTTATCTGGAGCTGTCATGTCGTCCATCTTTATTTACAGTCTATGGTTTGGCCACTATGGAAATCACCAAATTTACCAGAGATAATTATCATAAACTTCCTCTTTCTTGTGAAGAACTCAAATAAATGCAGCTGTCAAAAGTCTATGAGTTGTACTGGTGTCCATAAGATACTGGACTTACTTGCTTTTCTTAAAGACTGGATGAATGAGAATAAGAATCATCGCAGATATATAAAAAGTGTGTCATTACGTTGATGAAAGTTCAATTGATGGACTTTTCAGCAGGTGGTTGATATTTAAAACACAGAGCACAGAATTCAAACCGTTCGTGTCTGTGACTCTAACGTGTCCTTGGTGAGGATATTTCATGAATCTTCTTCTTTGCTCACGTTGCAGCTCTCCAATCTCCGGATCAACGACTCCGGGACGTACCAGTGTTTGGTGGAGACGGCAAAAGGAGCCGACTATAAGACAATCACTCTGTCTGTTGTAGGTAGGTACACGCCACAGCTTTGACAGTGCAACAGTAACTTTGGTAGAGTGAAGACCTCGGGGGCTTATTTCTGCGAAGGCTCTTTGGTAATGACCGGTGTTGTGACATTTCTGGGAAGCGAAGAATCTCAATCATTCTGAAAATGAAACCTACAAGCGAGTGTCTCTCTGGCTTATTTAAACATTCCTCAAGATATCTCTCTTCCCATCAATGACATGCAAGATTATATCATAGTATTTTTGTGCCCTGGTTCTAATCAATCTTTTCTCCTCTTGTATTTATTCTGCACTTCTCATCCAGCACCTTATAAATCAGTGACTAAATGCATAGAGAAGATCGCAGGGGGGGAGGAGGTGCTGTTGACCTGTCAATCAGAGGGATACCCTGAGTCGCCTGTCGCGTGGCAGGACGGACGCCTGCAGGGACTCAAACCCAACACCACCGCTGTACCAACTGCAAACCATCTGTTTAATGTCACCAGCCGGATACGTGTCAGTGCACGGGACAAAAACAACTACACATGCAACTTTACTAACGACGCCCGCTACGCCACATTTCGAGTTCCAGGTAAGTTTCCTTTGAGCCTTCCACTGAAGACACATCAAGCCATTTTCCACAGATCAAATAAAACTGTCTCAGTTTGATGTGTGAAAAGGTAGAAGTTGTGGGTGTGCATAGTTAATACGTCATCATTGCCTACTTATCACGCACACCTCTGTTTCCACGGCCTACATATTTTCTCTCAGATAGAAACGTCTGACAATATAGATTCCTGTATGAGCAGGGAAACTGTAGGTGGTGTTTGAGGTCTCACATGTGGGACCGTGGTACTTCCTGGCTCTTTCTGTAGGTGCTTATATTCAGCTCCATTGGCTGCTGCACGTCAAATATTATCAGTATTTTAAATGAATATATTACTCTGAGCGGTTTATTGCCCCTGAAATCAAATAAGAGCCGTTTGTTTATTTTTTGATGAATAAAGGGAAATGGACCCAAGTGAAAAAGACCAAAATTTAGCAACACTAAGACAACAATTTCTGCAAAGCCTGAGAAACTTTAACAGCAGCAGTCATTTGAGGAAGTTTGTCGTGGAGGTTTTTGGTATGTTTGGTGTTTTCCACTGTAGCCAAACCCTAGACTGTAAATACAGAACATGACATGACAGCTCCCCACAAGTGAAGGCAAGGGGTGTCTCGACCGTCATCTGCAGTGTGGGTCAGAAACCCCACTTCCTCCATGTTAGTGAATGGGACATGGACCAAGCTAAAGAGTGAAAGTAAAGTCATGAAGTTTTCTCAAAGATGTTTTCCTCATTTTAGGTAGTTTTAATCACGGCTGTTCCTTTTTTACGTTTAAGAGCATTATTACCGTATATATATATATATATATATATATATGCTTTATTTCTGGCTAGCGGCAGGAAGTGGGGGAGTATCGTCCGTCTGCGGTCTATGGGCCTAACATATTAAAAGCATGGGTGTAAATGACTGTACGCCAACACTTGTCCTGACTCTGTCCCTCTCTCCACAGATGAAATACCTATTCCTCAGATAAAAAACGAGGCTCTCTACTTCATTCTGAGCATTGGAGCCGTAATGATCGTGATCATCGCTGCGGTGCTCATCTACAGACAACGAAAAGGTAACGATTCCTTCTGTTCTTCACGTGCGCACCACAAGCGTTAAAGTCAACGACACGGAGACCGCAGGTGCAGAAAGGGGAAGAATATTGAAAATCTAAATCAGAATAAAAATGGTCGCGTCCACTGGCACGTGTACACTCATGACTCAGAACAGCTAGAGTGAAATGTTGAAGTGACAAGGTGACAAATGGCAGCAGTACAAGCGATAAATCCTGCAGAACATTAACGCACATCGGCCACAGTGGAAGTAACAACAACAGAAACTAACAGATACAACTGAAAAAGATTATTACATTTATAATTAACAGGCTGTGGTTATGATGGGTGTGTTGACACTGAAATCATTATTAGGAAAGGAAGGTGGTGAACCCAGTTATTTGGGGAAGTGCCAGCTCTTAACTTTATCATTTCCTCATGGAAGGTGTTCTCACTGGTTTGTTTTTAACACCGGTTTAGTTTTAAAAAGAAAAAGAACATTGAGAATACTGCAGTGAGTTGAATCAGAGAAAAACCTTTAAGAGAACAACTTTAACAAAAAAACTTAATCGTCAAACCCGATCTGGAAGCGTATCGTCAGTTTCACCTTATCTAACTCTATCACTCGATATGCTGATTCGTTAGTCAGCATTCAAAATGTAACCTTCACAGGTCAGTCCACGTGAGCGCTGCTGTTTACTGAGATGAATGTTTACCTAAGTGATTCGTCGACTGAAAAGAGGAAGTGTTGGGACGTGTTGGGTGTTTACAGAACACGTATCGTAAAGCCCTGTCATCTGTCTTTCGAGGGAATTTTATCAGCACATGACATCGTACTTTTGGAACCGACATGTGTCACAACCAAAAAAACTACAGAAACACCCCGTTATCAGGGTGTGTGCGTGTGTGTGTGTGTGTCAGGGGAATTCAGGGTTATTTGTAAATGCATGGCTGGTTTTTAAGTGTTGCATGTTTGTAGAATCCCAAAAACAAACAAGTCCATAGTTTCTATAGACTGAATCACACATTTCTATATACGTATGAATGTATGAACACGGTAAGAAGACGACTTCCCTCAGTTACTTGTCTGGAAGTGTGTGGGAAAATAGAAACTTGTGAAAGAGTGAACCTCAAAAAAAGGAAATAAGTATAGCACATGGACTCACAGGCAAGGATACAAAAATATACCAAATATTCAAACATTGGAACCGTTCTTTATTATATGATTGTAACAGCATAGGACCCAGAGGCACACCAATGCAGTTAAGGGACAGATATTATTCTAGGACACTCAGATTGTCCAGACAGGCAGGCAGATTCAAAACATGATGCAAAACAGTATCAGGGAATCACTAAACTGGAAAACACGTAGGAGCAGGAAGTAAAACCACGCCTCGAAGGTGATTCTCCAAAAACAGAACAGGTTATAACTCGAAGAAAACGTGTTGAGTCACAAACATAACGACATAAAGAGGATACATGATGTCAGCATTCTGTCAAACAGGAAGAGAGAAGAGTTCATGGTAATCACTTTTCAAGAGCTAAAACAAACATGTACAGATAATGACTTCCACTCGGTCACTGCTCTGAGCAAACACACACTCTGTTCCTGTATTAAAAGCAATATGTGTGTTTTGTGTAGGATCCATCGCTCTGAGTGTCAGGAACCTTCTGGGTGTTCATCCGGGTCGACCTTGTCCTTCTGCCGCCTGTGAGTTTGAACACAGCTCTTTTAACTTCTACTGTTGGGTCTCATCTGTTGCTCACTATCAACATTACCTTACGATGACATGTGTGAAACTCAGCGCTCCCTTTACAATGATGGAGATTAGGTGTATTATATACAGCCTCAGGTTGTGAGAAGTGGAAACTGTGAACACAAAAGATTTCCTTCAACAGATAGTGTTGTGTTGCGTTCAGAGGTCTGAGATCATCCTCTACCGTCTCCATTGTGATGCATTTCACCATGTACATTAGAAAAACCTTGTTGAGGTTTGATAGACTGAAACAAAGCTATTAAAAAATGATTCTCCTGTGCACCCGTCTATATATAGGTTATACATGAAATAAGTTATTTAATAATTTAAATTACATAAAGTTTAAATGTGTTACGTGAAAGTTTTCCGTGTTCTAACAACACTTTTCTCTCCATCAGGTCCACATATAAATACAGAAGACGAGGAGGAGAAAACTGTTTTCAATGAATGTAAGTGGCTCTAAGAGTTTTTATTACATGATTGATGATTTTCAGTATAAATGATGAATAAAATCTTGTAGGTTTCTGTGTTTTCTTTCTTAATTATCTGTTTAACAACACCAGTAAAAAAAGGAGCAGTGTAAATACTGAGCTCAGATGTTTAACACTTGAGATACCGACATCAACACATCGACAGTTTTGAACGACCTTTTAAAATAAGACAGTAGAAGATTAGAAAACATCCTTTATTTTACGAAGATATCAGCCAGTTACTCTTCGTCAATGTTCATTTCATTTGTCTTAACCCGAAAGTGTTGATAGGATCTTGATCAAGTGTGTTGTGTTGTGTGCAGATGGAATGGAGGAAAATCTGGGGGTGTTTCTGAAAGCGCATTATTCCGACTCCTTCAGTAAAGAGTCGAGTCGCCCGTGGGACGTTGTCACCATGGAGGAGTTACCTCCCCGGCTGGAAAACAAGTGAGTCACAAATATTCATTTCAGAACAGTGCATATGGATTAAGACAATCAAAGCTAAAGTCTGTAATATGTGAATCTTTCAGGCCTGTAGTTTATACAGTTTCTTGTTTTGTTTTCTCAGTGAGGGCCAGTACATGAAACTTCAAGATGTACTCCCAGAAGCTGGAGAGACACTTTTCCTTGAGGGACCTCCAGGGAGCGGAAGGACGCACCTCGCCCAGATCCTGGTCTCTTCTTGGACCGAGGGACGGACAAACCTCATCGATCTCAGCACCCTCGGACTTCTCGTTCACGTCGACTGCAGCTCTGCGGAGGGCGAGCTGTTCCAGGAAGTATTGTCTCAACTCTCGCTGATGAACAAAACGACAGCGGACGAGCTGAGGACAGTGTTAACCCGGTGCAGCCAGGCTCTGCTGTTGTTGGACGGGTACAGAGAAGGAAGCAGAACTTTCGATGAGTCCTTAAAGAGGTTCCTCAGTGACAGGGGGGGGTGCAGGGTGCTGGTTTTGGCCTCGTCTGCAAACTGCCCCACGCTCAAGGCGGCATGTGGAACAGGAAGGATCCTGAGGCTCGAGACACAAACTGTTTGATACCGATTTATGGCATCTTGTTACGTTTTGATTATTTTTGTATTCATAGTTTGCACGATGCTTTGTTTTTGTAGAAGTTGTTTTCTGGTCCAATTTTTTAAAAGCCCAAATGCTGCAATATGTAAATTCAAAGTATTATTCATTTACGTTCAGATTTTGTGTTCTATGTTTTTTCACAAGTTTATAAAAAAAACGAATGTAGCTGCATCTTATTATATCTCAGTGCCGGCACATGACGGAGTCAATACGCTGTCACTTTGACTCAAGGATTAACCATTTAGAATTTGGTGGTCAAAGGTCACTGTGACCCCATATGTGTCCGGAAAACATATGTATTTGAACTGAAACTGCACTTATTGGTGGACGCTTGCAACTGAAGGGTGATCATTCCAGTTAGATATCACTTTACAGTTTGCACAAGTCATTAAACTCCTGGTAGTGATTTCGAATATACTTTAAACTCTGGCTCCATTAAATTTGATAGTTCACAAAAGTTGTTTCAGTTTCTGTTCTTTGTCAGAGTGGGAGAAAGAGAAAGATCATTATTAGGGTCAGTTGATGCAAACTGTTAGAGTAAAAGGGAAATGACTCAGTGTTCCTGGCATGAGACTCTGCTGATGCCAGTAACACTGGATTTTATTTCAGTTAGTTCTTTATTCTCTGATAACTCGTTCTTACATGTGAACGAATGAATGAATCAGTCAGTCTTTCTTTCGGTCAGCGTCCTATTCTGTGTGTGCATTTCAACAACTGTAAAAATCAACCTTCACACATGGTGAGAGAGGAAACTTTCAAATGTCTGTGTGATGTATTTCTGTAGCTAACCCCATGTGAGCTCCACTCCCCCTCTATCACTCCACAAAATCCCCTGAATGTCCCCGGGTGTAACCAACGTCAACTGGGATTGACTCCAGCCGACCCCACGACCCCCAAAAGATAAGCCACACAGCCAATGGGTAGAAGGAGGAGCAAAGTACCTCATTGACCACATTAGGAATGTTTGCCACAATTGTAAATGCTTCTTGAAGCTGCACTTGTATATATATATATATATATATATATATATATATCATGCACATTTTTATGATGGCACACAGTCAAAGAATTACAAGCAATGGAAGGTTTTTGATTTTATAATTATCATCCAACTCTTCCTCTTAGCTCTACAGTTCCTTTTAGCAAAACAAATGACGGCTTTGTTCATTTCCGTAACATATTGTGGTGACAACTGTTAAGAAGAATTACTGCAAGAAGCCAGAATCAAGGGAAATACCAAACAAATTGCAACATTTTGGAAAAGACAAATATACCGGAACAAACAAAAACAAGAGGTTGATGATGTTCGACGAGAAGTCTGTCAAAAAAGGGTTTTCCCAACTGTGAGGTCTAACTGTAAACTGCTTTTTAAAAACCAAGTATTACCATTGATTTCAACATTTCTATTCCAAGAGGAAAATGTGTGGTTTCCTGTCTACATCATAATTTCACTAGATGGTGCCATCCCCCCTCTAATCACGGCTCAGTGTGTCGCTGGAGACAGACGCTGGACAATGTTTCTACAAGTGTTCCCAAGGAAATTGTATCTACACAAAGAAACATTTCTATGTGATGGGTTTTTATGATGCTCATGTCATGTATACATGATATTAACAGAAATGACAATAAATATCAGACGCAATCATGAGATATAGAAGATTTTTTTTTCCCACAGACATACATGTAAATGGATTTAAAAGACATTACACACCATGATATAAACAATGTTACCCCTCTGGGGGTTTTAGAGGCATATACACATATGGGATTTCGATGGAGACACATTTTGAATAAACTTTCCATACAAATACAACTTAACGAGAATGAACGTCAGCAATGACAATAGCTGAAACACATGAATGACACTCGGTCGAGCCCATACTTCCACACAGGCTCCTGAAATTCAATCAAACTGCACCAAATCGCACACACTGGCAGAAAACAGTCCTTTGATTATGCCTGATGTTTTTCACCATGATTAATTAATTATTCCATTGGAATTCTGTGTAAAAAAATAAAACGTCCATCCTTCCAACGAATTTAGTTGAAAATCCATTGTGCAGCATTTACGTAATCCTGCTGGCAAACAAACAAACACAAAGGACAATCCGCTTACTGGAGATAATGAGTGTAAATATTATCATATGTGGAAAAACCAGTGAAACGGGTCAAACTGGAACTCAAAGGTCAAATGCTTTAACTTGGCAGCGAGATAAATGGCATGGTGGCTTAGTGGTTAGATTCCCAGTGCAGATATGTCACAGGTTTGATCTCCACAACCGCTTCATCTTCCATTGAATCTGCACACTGATAACATTAAGATGCTGAAACAAAAAAGTGTCAACACAGGTGGGACAGGGGGCTGGGGGGGGGGTAACACTGGATGACGATGTGTCCATTAAAGCCCAAAAAATGATGCTGCTCTTTGAGTTGTGGGTTCCATTCTGGAGTTGTGAACACACAACTCTGCGCTCACCGACTCGGCCTGTCGGGTAATTGGGATCAGATGAGTGGCAGCAGAAGCGAGGCAACCTGGGTTCTCTGGGACCCACAGTAACCTGGAAGCATTTATTTTATGGAAAAGATGTTTAGTTAAAGTGCAGCTCTGCAGCCCAGCCCCTCTAATGACTCTCCAGTTCTTTTGCCCAGGCGTGGAGACACGGCCCTGTGATGGATATGACTGGTGAAACAGGGACACACACACACACACACCCAGACACACACACACACACACACACACACACACACACATGCTCCCATCGCCATGCACTGTGATGGATATGACTGGTGAAAGCTCTGAACACTGTTTCCTGAGTCCTTCACTTCCTTCCTGCGAAGGCCTGGATTGGCCGAGCTGAGGCGCGTTTCACTCGACTCGGACCGGATTGGATTGCAGATTAACAGGCTTCCTGTCCAATCCGTTGGCCGCTGCCTCCCTAACGGTCACTCGTACTTACGACTAGCGGGGACGTTACGGAGGATGAATGACTCTGCTCAGGATGGATGAGACGCTGCAGGCTGGAGGTTGAGGTTCGGGCGGGGGTGCTGATATGTACGGACATGTAATGAACAATGACTCAGTCCAAAACAACAGCGTGTCTATGTGTGTGCACATTCATGCTTTTCCTGACATTCAACAGCCTCCACGCCTCATTATTCGAGCAGCGTATGTTTTGTCTAGTTGAGCTGCAGCATATGGGAGTTCCATGTTCTTGAAGTGGCTACTGCCCTGCAAAAACCCTCATAGAGTTATGTTATTGTCTATTAATGGATCTGAAAATCTGATTTTAAAAGCAACTGATAAATCTGCCCGTGTGGGGAGACGTTCCACGACAAGTCAACGTCGAGCAAGAGATTCAAAGTGTCGTCTTTTTCACTCTCGTGCAGCCTTCAGCTTTATTCTTTTTGTGAATTAAGTCTGATGTGTACTGGAAACAAGTTGAAAAATACTGAAACAATAGCAGATTTTAAGAAAATTAAACTTTTGGCTCCCGAAGAAAATAGCTTGATAGAAATATGAGGCCTGAAAATGACGTCAACATTGTAAATGATAGGAAATGATCTAAAAGAGCAGTCGTTTGAAAACGCAATACATTAATAAATAAGTTATAGACCAGATGTACTGTTATATACCATAATGTTTTATATTTTTAAAATAGATACTTTCCCTCGTTATTTTTCTTTGCGTAACAACTGGTTCAGTAGTTCCTAGAGTTTTTGAAAAGGATGTAAATGACATGTGTTTGTAAATTGGGTCCATTGTCATTTCCTCCACCATCTCGCCACTACAGGTCTCCAACGCCACCCACCCCACACCTCTCGTCCTCCTCCCTCCCTCCCTCGTTCTACCGCTCTCTTGCTGGCAGCCCTTGATTACACTTGTCTCCTGGGGGAAGGTTTAAACTCCTCAGAGATAGTAATATCGAGGGCACTACCGGCTAGTCACTTCAGATCAGGGCGGGGGGAGGAAATGGCGACGGACATAAAGCTAAATATATAATTCCTCCCATGCTGGTAATCACGACGTCCAGACGATTTGAAATGACAGTTTAACCACTTTGGACTGAGGAACGCTTTGTCCGGATTTGAGAAGCAGGAGGTGTGTGTGTGTGTGCATGTGTGTGTATGTATGTGTGTGTGTGTGTGCGTGTGTGTGTGTGTGTGTGTGTGTTGCAGCATCTGGTTGCTACCAATGATGGTCAGGGAGCCTCCTTGTGGATATAGAGACTATCCAAAGGGGCCGGTGTGGTCCTCTTCAAATGCACGTGTGGGGGGGAGGGAGCGCACGTTCCACTGAGTTAAAATGGATCGCAGAACCAGACAGGAGCAATTCTGTGAATGACTGACGTGCCAAGAGCTCCGGAAGGAAACACTCTCGCCGCCCGGTATTAGTTTACCTGATTATTAGGATATCCAGCTTCCTCCTAAAATGGCCGGCCATTTCCCTGTTAGAGGCGGTAAGCACGCCCACCTGGATTAGGGCCTAAACGTGGTCTGCATTACAGCGGGCCCAGAGAGCGAAGCATCGCGCCGCACAGCTCCACCGGCTCCCCCCTATAAATATTAATGGGCTAATCTGCACATATTCTTCTCCTCCGAGTCGGTTACCGCATCCCGGCGAAGGGTCAGGGATACTCTCGTGAACATCAAATCCATTTAAAATTTAAGTTCACTTTGCATATGCAGAGGTTCTCGCTCCAGACGGGCCCTCGATGGGCCTCGTCCCCATCATCACATCGCAGGGGGAGAGTGCATCTCGCATTCACGCGCTGATTGAATCCTTGATGAGATCTTGATGGTGGCTTCTTGCACTCTGACGCTCTCTAACACTCCAGAGGTGATGAGGAGAGAGAGAGAGAGAGAGGGAATCAGAAGTGTGTGTGTCGGTGTGTGTGTGTGTGAGTGGGCGCTCAATCCAATTCTGTCTGCACTGAAGTGGCCCCGCTCTGCCTCGCTCACAGGCCTCCTCGGCAGTTTGGCTCCTGCCGGGGGAAATGTGGCTCGATGTTACGGCTGTAATCACCGGCAGCACAAAGGGAAGAGAGCGAGCGGAGGGGCACTGTATACATCTTTATTATATACATTTGCATAATTCTCTCATGCGCACAGCGACCATATGATATAATCTAGGTTGTCTTCAGACCAGTGTCACAAGCTTCACTCGGTAGTCCAATAAGAGCTATACGGGGCAGAAAGAAAAATGAAAGGGTGGAGAAACATTTTAAGAGATTTAGATTATTTTGTCACACGAGTGTAAATTGTATTATTTTCATGATTATATGGGACAACATCAAAATAGTGACTAAACTGAATCCCACTGCATCAAGCACACATCCAGAAGTTGTTCTCTCACTGCTCTGGGAAAATCTAATGACTCCTTGATGTATTTGACCTTAAAAGAAACCATTCCAACCTTATGTGTTACAATTATACTTCTGTCAAAAAAATGAAGTTGACCATATTCACAGCATTTAGAAACACCATATTATACTTAAAAAAACGATGGTTGAAAATGGGAATTTCTACATATTTTGATGCTTCTCTATTTAAGTGCAGTTTTAAAAAGCAGCTTGCCGTGTGTAAAGTGTGTGGTTTCCCTAAATGCACCAGCAATGGATGAAGAGCTCGACTATTAAATCAAACGTCTGCAGGAGTAATTTAGATTTGTATATTTTTGCGAGGAATCACCAAAGGACACAGAAAAACCTCTGTTGCTCTCCCGCTTGCACACAAATGCCATCACACACACACACATGCAAACACACACACACACACGTCAAAAGGCGGTGCTCATTGTAAATATTTGAAGGGAACAGGGGTAATTCACTTGATAAATGTCAACCGAAATGAAGCTATCAGCTGAAAGCAATTTCCTCGTGCTTGTCTGTGTTCTGCACCGAGGACCTGGGAGATTTTCACCCCTCCATCGATCATGAAGCCTCTGTTTTAGGCCAAGGTACACAATGCCCCTCAAATTGCTGACATATGGACCAAGAATCACCACGGAAAACCTGCCATTTCTAGCCCCGCCCCTGCTCCGTCCCGTCCCAGCCACTCCTCTGCTAAACTCTTGTTTATCCAGCGACTCTGGTCTGTTTGGGCCATTAAAGCCGAGCTGTGCGAGGAGACACGGGGCCAAGGCAAATGTAATGAAGCCGCAATCTGTACCATGCAATTTAGCACTGCTACCATGCAGCAGCAGAGATGAAATAAATAAAACACACCATGAACGCAGCGTTGTCACTGCTCCTCAATTCATTCACTCTATTTTGAAGAAATCTGAAGGTTTTCTGGTGGAGGCATAATTAGCAGTTTGCAGCTCTGCAGCTCTGTAATTATAAATCAATGGGTGGCTATAAAACTAACTGTGTGGACCAACCGTGGCTGCTGGTGACCAGTAGCAGAGGAAGCAGAGCGAATGATAATAAAGATGACGACACCAACCACATAATGATATGGAAATCCTTGATGGTGTAAACAGCAGATGCATGAAAGCAAAGCTGCGTGTGTCTCCTCGTATTTATATCTCTGTGAGGACAACTCTAGGCATGGACCTAACGGAGGGAGGACATTTCGGAAAGTGGCCTTCACTTTTTCCAAGGGCTGTTGAGGACTTGATTTAGGGTTAGAGATGTTTGAGTAAGGCTAGAGGTTGGGCTTGGCCATTGAGTTGTGATGGTTAATATTAGGGTAAGGGCAAGGGATATGCCTAGTGACAATGAGTGTCCTTATTTAAGCCGTTTTCAGACACAAACTCCAGAAAATGCACCAAAAAAAATCAGGTCTGGATAATTTTCTGAGTTTGTCTTTCATATATAAAGAACACAGCAGGAGAAAGACGCGTTCACAACAACAGGAAAATGTAACATTCCTCTCCTCGTCTTTCCTATTTGACATCTTCAAATCGGTGTCTTGTAAATGTGTGACACTTTTCTCACTGTGAATTTTCAAGATTCAAGTTCAAGAAAACATCTGGAGCGACTGACGTGGACATTTACAGCCCCTCCTAAATATTTCAGGGAAATGTTCAGTGCCTGAGCAGCTTAAGGCAGAAGTACAAGTTTGTTTGTGTGCGTGTTTCTCATTCAGACTTTTCTTGTCACCGATCTGATCTGCTCGCACTTCCCTGACCGTGGAGAGTTCAGCTCCTTAAAAGACAAAGACAGGACATCAAAAGCCTGTTTTTCCTAATGGACAGTTGTGGCGGCAGCAGCCGTGGCCGCGAGGTCTGTGCACAGGAAAACTCCATTATCACTCCGACTAATGGCTGAGGGGGCGACTTCAAACCGAAAAGTGGGGGAAAAGAAAACAGGAGAAAGAAAGATGACGCACAAAGTACAAAGCACCGTTTCTTTAATGGAGTCCATCAATAATGTTACTTCCCTGACGTTATTGTGTTTAAAAGAGAGTAGCCATATTATCAATCCTCAACATGGGCAGAAATTACAGTGTTTTTTTTTATTTTTTTCTCAAGTGCATCTTTAACAGACTTTCGAATCAATGTGAAACAAATGTTTGGCAACACGCTAATGATATCAGTTCAGCTGGCTCCTGCGCCTCTGGAACAAACTCCTTCTCTCGCCACCGACACAAACCCACAGCCAGTTTACATTCAGATGGGTGCGCTTGTTTTATATAAACAGACAGCCCTTGTGGCGGAGGGTCTGATTAGGAGGAGGCCCGCAAATCCCATTAAAAGTCTATTCGTCCCTCGCTCCGAGTTCTGTTTGAAGACAGGATGGGTAACAAGGGAGGAGGGAGGTGACTGGCAGTCTGTCCTTGTTGTTGTTGTTCTCGTGCCAATCTGTGTTTATGCAGCGACGGTTAAACACAGATATAAACCCAGCAGCGAGGAGACGATCTCTGCTCGTGATGAGAGAAGGAACCGAAGCCCAGTGGCTGCTGGGAGAACCCGACACGTACCACTGGACCCAAGACGTGTCTGTGATGGGAATTTAAATTAAACTACTTCCTCAATGTGATCAATCCAGTCACTGTGACATGTTGCTGTTGTTGTTGTTGTGTATGTCCTGTAGGTTTGTCTGCAACCAAATGAGACGACCCATGTGTTTCATTTCACCGTCAGCCTAACAGCTCCTTAGTCTTGGCTGCCACCTGCTTGTCGATGTCCAGTGCCATGTTGTCTGACATTAGCTGAATCTGTGAGGGAAGAGAGGAAGACATGTTATTACAGCCCAACAATGAATATCGGTCAGCCAATAAAATGGATATAATACATATTAGCCTTTGAAAGAAATATCAGTGTCTATGTTTGGCAATTTAAAAACCTTCTGACAGAATGAACCATGCAGAAAAGACTCTATGGAAAAGAAAAAACTATTTTTCATAATTCAAGCTTTAAATATTTGGTTGCATTTGTTTTTTCTTTGTCATTATAGTTAATTATAATTTATGGTTAAACTGTTAAATATAAAGCCTCTGTTATACTTTTTTTGTTCGAGGTCCTGTACAGGGACATTAAAAACAACAGACACAGACTCAAGAAAGTCAATAAAAATGATAAATCTGTATTCAACTTTAAAAATATATTTATTATATTGAATTTTTCATCAGAGAGCCACTTCAAGCTTTAGTTCTAACGCCACTTCTCTGTCTGAGCATTCAATTAAGAATCTTTATGAAGCTCACTAATAATCACTGGTGTGTAACATCACTGTCTTTTTTTGGGTCTTGTACCTGTTTCTCTACGAGACGTATGGTGTCCTCCGAGTGTGCGTCCTTCGCCTTTTTCACCTGAGCCACAGCGTTGGATCGCACTCTCCTCAGTGAGTCTTTGGCCTTGTTGCTGAGCTGCTTGGCGAGCTTAGTCAGGTTCTCCCTGTGTTCCCGTGTCACCCTGCAAGGAAGAAAGAGAACCATGGTTAAAAAAGAAAACAGAGAAGGTAATGAGCACTGGAACAAACACACACAAACTCATCCGTGCTCTGTTAAAGTTCCTGTAAAACACAACACACATAACGGGTGTGTGTGTGTGCTTGTGCTTGTAGGCAGTTTAATATTTTACTTCTGACTCGTAGCACCGTATAACAACAATCACTTTCCGAGGTCTTGGACCTGAGCTGAAACATCCATCATGCAGATAACTTTGCATTTGTTGATCATTTAGAAAAATCCGACTTCCCGTCTCGCTCTCCCCCCTTTGTCATCAATTGGCTTTTTTTTTGCTGTTTTTTTTTTTTTTGTGCCTTGGGGACTATTTGCAAACAATCCAAGTGCGGCGTCTATTTACCACAAACAATGCGGCCTAATTACTGATTCCAGGGCCAATCAAGGAGCGCCTTCTCCTTGGAAATGCAAATGGGGGCTCGGAGCGTGCCGAGACTGATTGCAGGGGGAGAGCAGTCTGACTCTTGTGTCCCTCCTCTGCCAGACTAACACCTGCTGCTCCACGTGCACGCACAGGCACGCACATGCGCACACACACACACACACACATCTTAGGCCACAATTTATTTATGCACATGTGTATATATGTAAAGAAAAATACTGTAAGAGAAATACTGTCTAAACTGGGTGGTTTAGTGAGTGAGTGACGAATTGTTTTGTGTGAAGTTGTTTGACTTGACAGACAGAAAAAGAAAGAGAAAGAGAGAGAGAGAGAGAGAGAGAGAGAAAGAGAGAGAGAAAGAGATCTACATAGAAGGTGGAGTGTGACCCGACGCTCACATCAACACACCGGGGGTCTCTATACGTCTACAAGCACAAGTTAATAAATCTGTCAATTACAGTTCTGCATACAGAGGCTAAAGCATTTGCTAATGGAGTGAAATATAAAACCAGAGCCGAGACTTGCTGGACGGTTTCGCTGTGATACTTCACATACTGTACGAATTATTTGATTGATTTATGATTCATTTAATCTCAAAAGTCAAGTAAAATGCCTGTTACAGGTCAAAAGAGGCCAAACACGACCTGGACGACAGAGAAGTTTCACAGACATAAAACTACAATGGACATTTTGACTGTTCAGCAATCGACAAATCTGGAAAAAGTAATTGTTTCACAACTAGCAGATGTTAAAATATACAATTTACAAAAACGATTAACAGAAAAAAAACAAGATGGAAAGGAATGAAAATGTTTTAGCCCTTGGGGGTTTGTGTCTGTGTGTGTGTGTGTGTGTGTGTGTGTGTGTGTGTGTGAGAAAGAGACTCACTTGGGAACGGGCACCTTGATGATTGTCCCGTCCACCTCTGGATTTAAGTTCATTCCACTCTCTCTCAGGGCATGGGTGGCAGCCGCTGTAGCCTGGGGTTACACACACACACACACACACACACACACACAGACACACACACACACACAAACACACAGAGATGTATGAAAGTGTGCTTCGCTTTGAGCACTGGTGTGAATTGGAAAGCAGCACTGCAACTGCAGGTAGGGGCTCGGCTCCAGCTGGCAATAATTAAGGTGTTACACTGTGCATATAGTGTGTGTGTGTGTCTGTGTGTGTGTGTCTCAGGGGAAGCCCATGCAGTGTGGAAGTGCCTCGGGCCACTGTCAGCACTGGGCCCTGTGGGAGCGGACTGAGAGGTTGCAGGGCAGGGCACTGACTTCTGGTGACCTCACAGGAGAGTCTGCTTATTATTGTGTATGATATATGGAGATATCATCTGAACACATGTGCAAGCGCCTCTGTATGATTCTATTCACTTGAACGTGAAAACATTTTTCGTGCGTGTGGTCAGCTCAGGATTAAATGTGAGGATGAAAGAGAGCAGGAGTCAATGTATCTGGTGAAACTTTGACGTTGTGGTTTTTGGACTGGTATAAATGATTGAGGCTAATCAACAAGGACGAAGGACAAACCTTGATACTTTCATTTTACTTGCACAGATTGATCAAACACGACAGTGTCTGCAAGTGTCAATTAAGTTTTTTTACTAAAGGAAGATTCTGTCGCGATCAGATTAACTTCATAACCTGTGAAAGTCAGATTCCTTTCAAATCTGAAATCATTATATTTGCTGTGGTTTATAGTGGAGCTGCATAAAAATAACTATGAATATATTATCTTGACACAGCGATGGTCAAATATTTATCTACATTAGGGGAAAAACTTTAAATCTGATTTTCCTGATCTATACTGAAAAAAGTGATTTTAAACATTTTGGTATTTATAAGTGAAGATAAATAGTTTGGGTCATGATCGGCAGTGTTTCTGATCTTCCGAAAACTAGAATGCAGTGGCGTGGATGCAGCCTGGGTTTTATTCAAGCATGTAAATCTGGAACTTTGGTCTAATCTATCACAAGAAATAAAAACATCTGCATGAAATTTCCTTCTTCGCTGTTATCCAAAATATGTTCTCGAAAAACCTACACCACCCATCCTCTTTATAAAGGAGATAATCAAAGGGAAATGAAAAGAAGGACATTGTGTTTCGTGAGGGAAGCGTGGCCAGTGTCTGCAGAGGCAGCTGATACGTGATACCTCAACACGAGATCAGACAAAGCTGCCGAGAGGTTCTGAAAGACGCCGGTGCACAGTCACACAATACTTTGATAATATTAACTAACTGATCTTCCTTTGTAATGTTATTTAAATGTTTATTCTTATTCGTTTGGCAGGCGAGCAGGCCGACAGGCAGGCGGAAATGGAAGCTTTGCATGAGACTCAATGGTAATTATTAAAACAGCACTCACATATGTGAGACATAAAGACATTATCCTCTATATATACAACACAATCCCCTGGCCCGGAGAACACTGCATTACAAACCAGAGAGCTGCAGTTAAACAGCGCACATGCACACACACAGGGGAGGAAGCCGGATCCTTTGAATAACTGAAGTCGCACTCTTCAAACCAATCCTGCAACCACATGACAATTCCCTCAGCAGGGCTTTACAAAGTGTGCAAATGTGCAATGTGAGGAACACGAGCTCTACCCTTCTCCCCTTTCTCGACAGCTCCATCTGGCCTCTTCCGCTGGGGGAAAGAAATGGCAGCGAGATTAAAGGAATTTATTTGTGTGCGTTAAATCAATTCATGGGAGTTTCTTCTCATTTGTTAAAATCATCCGGAGCGCAGGCCTCTGGTGGCTCTCTTTGAGTGTGGGGTGATAGATTCAGCCCATACCTATGTTTGATTGTTCTCAGCGTCGAATTCATCACCGCTCCCCCCCCCACGTCCCACGTCCACGCCGGTGGTTACGGAAAACCGAGCGGAATTTTTTTTTTGTCTGGAAAGGCCGAGCAGGTTCTGGTTAATATGTTCGAGAGGAAGAGAGATTAAGCTGAAGTTTCACATCAAACGCTAACGGCCCGGTTCAAAGCAGGGCAGAGCGTGTGTGTTTGCGTGTGTGAGTGTGTGTGAGTGAGTGCGTCTGTGCGTGTGGGCATAAAAAAGTGAGTCCAGAAGAAAATAAAGTTTTATGGACAAAGCGGTGGGATGCTTTAACGTGCACACCCACACACACACACACTATAACACATGCACCAAATTGCTCTTAGCTGTTGTTGGTTCCACTGCCCCTAATGAATCAGTGGAAAACAATGGCAGGCCTCTGGAGTGCATGGTAATGGATAGGCATCATTATAAGCCTATTAGCTCTGGGCACAGTGGACTCAGGCGACGCAGGGCACACCAGGGTAGAGTGTGTCACATGCGTGTCTGTGTTGACACGTGTGTGGTCTGTGGTCGACCTTTCAGGGAAGGAAACAGACTCACCGCTGGATCATTCAGCATTGAACGCTGGATTTCCTGATCTGAGATGCTGATAAACACTTTAGATTCACAGGTGATATTTGTACAAAGCTGAACAAAGAGGCAAAACCACGACGCTCAGTGTCGCAAACATCGACAGCTTGAAAAAACAGAAGGAGGACAAAGATATTTGTAAGAGTGTTTCTTTCCACCCAACAGGTGTTTCTTTACAGGAACTAACTGCCTTTGAAAGTCTGCTTAGAAAAGCCGGTTAATGTCTTTCGATCCTTGAAAAACTGCTGTTAATTTGTGGAGACATTCAAATCTGGAGCAGGTTATGATATTGTGTAAGAACGGCAGATTGCTTGTCCATGATGTCTTCTTCTTTTGTTTTCCCCTCCTGTTTATTGGATCTGTTTTTATTCATATCAGTGGCTCGAGGTTTGGATCTAGGGTCGACTGGTTGGTCCAGCACTCTGCTCTGGACTGAAATCTCTTGGATGGATCACCATGACATTTAATACGGACATTCATGGTCCCCAGAGGAAGAAGTCCACTGACTTATTGAGTAATCCAATATCTTAATCTGTATTGGATGGATTGGGACAAGAGCCCAGTAGATATGGTTTTCTGGGAGTTAATGCAGAAAACGATAAAATGGATTGAAAACACTGACATATCAGCTGAAATATATATTTAAAAAAAAGGAATGATTCTTAAGATGTCATTACTCAAGCTCTTATGACTAAGAAATGTAACTGAGGCTTGTTATTTTTCATAAAATGTATTATAAATAACTACAAACCATAAGAAAATAAAACCAAATATTGAAAATAAGTATATTTATATGAAGGCACGTCTTTTCTGTTTTGTTTGTTCTGTGAAATTATAAAAGTTTTTATATTTGCAAGCATAATCTCACAGGCTCATATCGGCCGATGTTATCGACAAACTGTTAATCTGTCAGAGTGTAAATGGGATTTCTATGGAAATAGATGTTTCCAAGAAGATGAATCTGAATGATCACAAAGATATGTGGTTATTTTGCACTTTTAAAATAACAGGCATATAAATTCATTTGTATTGGGTGGAATTTATCACCTAAACTTTGCATATTATATTTATAGGGTTAGGGTTACATGGTGAACTCTAGGAATAAGTGTAAAGTTAAACATTAGAAGCTGAACCTCGGCCTCTCAAACAAGGCTCCATGTACATTGGCTCAATGGCTCATGATATTAAAGGGAGTTAAACCATCGCTCATTGACTGTGTGTAGATATAAGATTGCTTAATATTAAATGTTAAAAAGGCACATTTGTAATTTCCATACGAGCAGAGTCTGGCCACTCAAGCTCTGCTGTGCCCCCCCCTGTGTGATATTTCTCTGAGGAGCTCTGATTAGCACGGCGTTATATCATCTACAAAGAGGAAAAGAGAAAAACGAGTGAAAAAAGAAAAATAATCTATTCCTTTCTAACCTGGGGGTAAAATGAGGTCATTTCCTTTTCTGTGACAACTCACACGCAGGCACAGCCACATCTCCGTGCATGCACACACAGAGTTTGGGTTCTTGTTGCTATCTTTCACCCCAGAACAAAGGGCTCCCCGAGTCATCAATCAATTAGCCTCTGAGACAGAGTCGGAGGGAGAGAAGGAGGCCGGTCAGGTTTCATTTACACAGACTGATGTGAAATCTGAGTTCTGCTCTGGCTCACTTCTCCCTCGGTGAGGACCGTCTATCTGTCTGTGCTGGGGATTATTTTGATAAAGCTTTTAGTTACTGGCCGCTCGTCTGTGTGAGACAAACCAATACCAGTGAGGAGAATCGGTATTGGTCCCTGTGTGTGTGTGTGTGTCTGTGTCTGTGTCTGTGTCTGTGTCTGTGTGTGTGTGTGTGTGTGTGTGTATGTGCGTGTGTGCATGTGTGCGTGTGTTATCGTCTTACCTCAGGGTAGCTGCTCATGTTGACCATAATGAGCAGAGGTGATTTCATGGAGATCTGACCCAGCTGGTTGAGAGGAAACTTTCCATCTTGAGTCGTCACCACAATGTGATCCAGAGCTCCTACAAATGCAGATGCGTGGAAATGATTATTTACTTTATTAAATTTACCCACATTGACCATTTAAGGAACAAAATCCAAGTATTCACTTTAACTGTGGATCTATAACATGCAGGTCCGTTTTAACGCTCAATATAGAACTTCTCAGGTTTTGTAAACTGTAGGAATAGATGTTTTATTGGCTGTTTTTTTATGTATATTTGACTTTATTTAGATTCTAGATTCAAGATAAATTTGGCAGGCGCAGATAATGCTTAAATAATTTTTAATAATTAAAATCTCAACATCACCAGTTTCTTTTTAATCTCAAGTATCAGAATCGGCCCCAAAAATCCATCAATCAAATCAACAAAAGGCCTGTGGTAGATACCAGGCTGTTGAGAGTTTCCATGATATCGTCTCTTCTCTCTGTCGACACTGAGAGAAGCACTGGTAGGTTTGCCAACAAGTCCGGTCCCTACCTCCCTCCATCACTCCCTTCCTCTCCCCTGTCCGTCCCTCACTCCACCCATCCACCCCACTCCCTCTCCTCCATCTGGATAACCTCAGACGCAGTTGTTTCCTTCTTCCCCAACTCTGCCTTACATCACTCGCTCCCTGCTTACCCAGTGGGGGCTGTGCTGCTGGTGGCTCTGTGTGTACAGGGGGGGGGCTTGAAGGGAAGCCAGTGTTTTAATTTTCTCTACACAATCAATTCATGACGTGAGGCAAAAAAAAAAAATACAACACACCGGTCAGAGATTAAACGCAGTAGAAGAAATTAGAAATCAAAATGTGGGTATGATGTGATGAAATGGATACCTATAATTCAAAGAGCCACACCCCCGGCTGAATCACTGACATACTGTCCGCCTGCCAATTATTCTGTCTCCGTCTTCTTCGACTTCAAACATCCCGTTCGTGTGCAGGTCTGAACCTGCCCGTCCCCTTGTCCATCTCGGGGTTCGTCTGCATATCCACGCAGCCCGCTCACGTCTATATCTGTGACCTTCTGCCTGTCCATCATTGTTACCCGTGGCTCGACAATGAGCACCTACACATCTGCTAGTACTTTTGGATGGAAGACGGAGAGACAGCCATTTCTTTAACGATAAATATGGAGGGTGAGGAGGGGGCTGAGAGGCGGACGGCTTAAGACGTATCTGCCAAATATCAGAAAATTGTTCTTTGACAACATATTTCATGTGATATATCATTATAATTCTAAATGACTATTCTAAATGATAAACATTTTCCTTATACTCTGACAGAGATGTGTTGTTTAGTGTTTCTGTCACTTGCACAGCATTAATCAGGCTGCATCATTTGTTCACTACATTTTGACACTGGGGTGACAGGTGGCAGTAACATTCTGTGATTGAAACATCCCCAGTTCCGTTTCTCCCCAGAGACCTTTAATGTAAGTCAACTCCCCTTCTCTCTCTCTCTTTCTCTCACCCTTAAGTTACGCTCAACTCTCCACTGAACCATCTTGGAAAAACACTGATAAATATAGTGCTCCTTTCTTAAAAGGTGGTCGTTGTGCATGTTTGTCTTTGTTTAGGAGTATTCGCATGCAACAATAGTTTGATCACTTTCTCAACCCTGGCTTTCTAATTGTATCACTGGGAGCATGCGGAGGTTAGCATTTAGCCCAAAGCAGAACAACAACCTAACAGAGCCACTAGCATGGCTGCAGCCTCTTAGTTCGGTCAGACGTCTCATCCACAAAGAAGAGACCTTGCTATTGTGAGACGATTGTCCACAGGATAATCAAATAACGGTTTTCTACGGATGGATGGGAAATGGGCCGACAGAGAACCCATCAAAGTTTGGCACAAATACGGAAAAAGGAGCAAATCAAGGAATTTGTTTTCATTGTCTTTAACATTGATTGGGCTTTTTATGCATGGCTCTCTCCGATGACATGTGGCCTTAGATTGAAGGCTTGTTTGAATTCAAGGGGACTGTTGGGCCTTGGCGTTCTGCTGATTCTAGTTTAGCTTTTGATGCATGAATAAAATGTATTATTAAGTTGTACAAGTTCTTATCTTCAATGTTTAAGTCCCATATATGCAGACAAGGAGTTTTTGTTAATTTTTGTAATATATTTCCGGTAGTGGTGTTGTTTAAAGTTGAGGTCCAGTCTGTTTTAAAGTATCCTTGGAAACAGAGGAGGTTTCTGGGCCAGGTCACCGATCTGTGACTCTCCACAATGTGCTGGTCATTGCACTGATCCCTTCTCTCTACATCTATCTGTGACTTTGTGCTGTACGCCACACACAAACAAACACATGCAGTGTGCATTCAGGGCAACACACAACAGTGCATACAGTCAAATCCACACACACACAAGCTTAATGAGAGCCAGATGAGAGGTTCATGGAACAAACACATACACTCGCACCAGACGCACACACATACACACACATGCATTGAGACAACTGACGTCATTCCATTCCACCATCTCATCTCTCCTGTCAGCTCTAAGTCCTGCTGCCTCCCTGGATTACAGTGCAGCTGGACGGATGAGAGGGGGATGCACGGAGCGGAGGAGAGCAGTGAGGGATACATAGATGGAGGGAGAAGACAGGGAGGATGACAGGATGTAGGGACGGACGCAAGAAAGGCGAGAGACACAGGGGCAGGAGAACAAAAGAGATGGAGAGAGTGAAGGAGGGAACTCTGAGAATTCTTGAACTTTCGTTCACAGGGCAAAAGTTTCCATGTGGATCAATAAGAAATTGGAATTCAAAAAGGTATGAAGCATCACAAGCAGTAGCCAACATATAAATCTGGGAATTATTGGAAAAACAAGAGAGGAGTGAGTACGAGAGGGATAAAGGGAGGGGCTGAAGATACAAAAATGACTCAGAGCAATAGCTGTTGAATGATTAAGTGTCGAAAGATAAATAGATCAAGATGAAAACTGGACAGATGAAGAAATGGAGAAGTGAAACAATTGAAGTTGAGAGGTAAAACATAAAAATCAAGTTTGTGTTCTGGTTGCCTGTGTGTCGTGTTAAAGAAAGCGGCTGCACACAAAGAGAGAGTGAAACTTCAGCTGAGGAGGAAAAGAACAAGAAACGTTGAGTTTTGAAGTCCGATTCCAGCGGCTGCCTCCTCCCACGAGAGCTTCCATTATACACCCCACCTCCAACTCCCCCACAGCCCGACTCCCATTTGTTAGAACCCAGGGGCAAAGGGCCATGACCTGGATGTAGTTGGGGGGAAACTAGGGTCAAGGTGAGGTCACACAGGCCTCTACCTCGCTCTGAGCCTTTGGGTGCTATTTGTCAGGTAGAATCAAAAAGGAAGGTTTACTCACTTATGTCCTGAAGTATGTGGTGTTGTGTTTAAAGGGGAAGTCTGCTCTGCACAGTACGTGAGGCACATGAAATATAATGCACCTTTAAAGTTACACTAAATTCAGACATTGCACAGTTCATGCCTGGCACCTTGTTAGGAATGTTCATGTAAAGTAGATCTAAAAGTAATGTCTAAAGAAAGAACAGAAGATGGAGCAATGGCCCAGATATTTGCTGTCTACACTGGAACCCCCCAAAATATTGCCTGTTGCCCCCCCAGTTTTGTGCAGAGATTGCTACATGTGTGTCCTCAGCAATCAACTTTCTCTGTTTCATGGCTGAGCATGATCTCATGGATGCTTGCAGTCCATCCAGAATAACAATACGGGGGCAGAGGATGTAACAACCAGTTCATATAGAGAAGACTAGAGGCTAAAGGGTCTGTTTGCAGAGATGTGACTGAAAAATATTTGGATAAAACAGATTCAAACAAAGGTTTCACTCGGGGGAAACATTTTATAATTCCGGTCTGAGCTGCGGTGTCCAGGAGGCCCTGCAGAGACATACCTTTGAGTGGAGGAAATGTTTATGGAAAATAGATAAAAAATAACTTCTCGTGAGGCTACAGGCAGGAGGACTGAGGAAGATTACTGAGACTCAACCGGCTGCAGAATAAACCGATTTATCAGTGAGACCTAGCATGTGGCCGTATGTGAGATCATAAACAATTTACTGCATTTATTCTGTTGTCCTTGCGATTTTTTCTTCTTCTTTGACAGTTAACTAGTTATTGGCGATGACAAGTTGAGAAATTATATTAGAGTTTTAAATTTAGATTTTTCGGCCATTTATTTCCACTTTGTGTTGAATTATTTATGTCACCTTTTCTGTTGCTTTTGTCTTTTATATGTTGATGTTTCAGTGTATTTGAGGAAAACGAGGAACAGGAAAAGAAGCAGAGAGATGACCTAAATACCTGGAGAGGTTCGGATGCTGAGGTTGCGTGTGAAGTCGTCTTTGAGCGCATGGAGAACAGCTGCCATGTCCGCCTTCACCTCATCCAGACTGATGATGTCTTCCACCAGAGCTGAATTCATATTCACCTTCGCCGACTGGCCCTTTGCCTTGGCTTTGAAGACGAGAGGGAGAGAAGGACTGAGGGATGAGGATTAAGATAAATAATGTCTAATCAAGTAGAACGCACATCCAGAGGTTGCACAAATGTGGAGTCCAGTGTTTGTGATCTCCTCACTGACCTTTTGCCTTTTTGGTGGCGTAGAGTCTGGTGCATGCAGCGGGGTAGCAGGTGATGTCGGGGCACCGCGGCGCCGCACTGACCCTGGATGCTGCCGCCAGAGGAGACCTGAGCTGTCGGACCAGGGACTGACACAGCAGAGGTCTCAGCCGGCTCAGATGATTCAGAGCCATGACTACAAGAGAAGAAACAGAAACACGAGTGCTACTGGGTCCAAAGCAACATCTTTTAGTTTTGAATCACACGTAATCAGAGGTTATTCGCGGATCACAAAAATCAGTTGTAATGTCAGTTGTAATATCATCAAAATCAGGTAGTAACTCATATCAGCCAGTAGGAGGTAGGCCTACATCTTGTACTGACATTTAGTGCCATGATCTCCTATAAGTGGTTAGCGTCATTATTAGAAACAGCAGCTGCTTTTGTGGTTTATAAACCTTAATGTAAGAAACATTTCCCGTTGGATATCTATGCAATTTATCATATCTGTCATAGCACATATCATAATATCTTTACAGTGGGGAGTATGTCCTCCTGTGACAAGCCCAATAAATCAAGTAAAAAAATAATCAAGACTATAAAATATCAGAGTTTCTTGAAATGTTGTCACACAATTTAATTTGCCTGATTTTGTAAGCAAGAGATCAACAAAAACTGGACCTGAGAAGCTGCAACTCAGGAATATTTGGCATTCTTGATTGATGGATAAATTGACTTTTAAATGAGAGATAAGTTGATCAGCTAATTGATTAATTGAGTTCCACCGATTGGATCGTGGACTGTGCCTCAAAGCAGATTTTATCTGACTATATAAAGCAGAGTTGAGGAAAAGACGCCCTCATGAATCCAATCGTACATCCACATGCTACAGTACAACAGAAAAAATTAGTCACCCTGTTCTTACTCTATCCTGCAGAGCATTCCTGAGGGGGAACCTCCCATCTCACAAACTGCCTCTTGGAGTGTGAACCGTGTCACAGATCCTCAGTGCACACACACACACACACACACACACACACACACACACACACACACACACACACACACACACACACACACACACACACACACACACACACACACACACACACACACACACACACACACACACACACACACACACACACACACACACACACACACACACACACACACACACACACACACACACACACACACACACACAGACACAAGTGCAGACAAACTCTGAGATATCGAAGCCTAGATACACAAACACACGCTAAAGCCTGTCTTTCACAGTCAGTGGCTGTGAACAGCTCGCGGTGCAATGCAGCCTGACGCACACCCTCCATTGTGCGGTGTGTATTTATCACTGTAAACCTGGAGCTGTGAGGAGAAAACAAACAGAGCATCTGGCGTAAAAAACTATTTGTTCCCACATGAGAGGAGCTTTCACAGATTCATCATGGTTCTGAGATGCTTTTTTTCTGGGAGGTTATGAAGAATAGTAATAAATTCTCAAGTTTGAGTCCAACAAAATGTAAGACAAAAATGAATCAGAGACCAAAAGACTGACGGCTTTCTCCACCAATCTACCAGGCATTAATTAATGAATTAATCTTATTCTTTACATCTTTATAGATAAATGTATTTACATTTTTTGCACATTTATCTATTTCATAGTTTCGGAGGTTATCCAGATGTTTCACAAAGTCTGATTACATGATTTCGGTTTTGTTTTTCTGTTAATATTCTTGAATTTTAAAAGCAAATAAGACTTTTCATCATCTGTCATTCACCCAGTACTCTAAGATATGTTTTAGGATTCAACCTTTCTTTTAGCAAGTTTTATGTGTTTGCTGTTTTCCCCCCAGAATAAACAAATTCATAAGTTGTTAATCAAACACCTGAATATGCTTTAAATAACCCATCACTTTTGATTTAATAACTGTAAACACTACTGATCATGGTTTCCTCAACTAGCCACGACTAGTTCCCTGTGTTAGTCCTGGGTTACTTCAACGAATTCCAAAAACATATTCCACTGGCAATATTTAGGCGAGACCGTGGACCGCCAAGTTCAACACAAACCCACAACAGGCACCCGAGGCTGGCAGGTTTCCTGTCACGCCGATATGATTTGGTGAGCTGCGGCCGAGCAGATAGGCCGAGATGTGGGACAGTGACAGATCTCTTTGCAGGGGAAGTCGAGCAGAAAAGGTGAAGCGCAGGTGTTCGGTTGGATACTGTCGCCTCACATCCTGTACATTTCACACACGGCGGCAGCTGCAGACACACCCCTGCTTCTTGCAGCCGCATGAAGAAGCCAGCTGGTGAGCCCGCATGATCTCACCTCCGTACCTTTTACCGTTTGAGCAGAACATAATGAGGCGGAGGATCTGACGGTGCTCTGCCTCATCAGATAAACAAGCTCCCACTGTGGCAGCGACAACTGATTATTTCAAACATCACTCTCACGTCACTTGTCTCTTTTTGTTCAAGTGATTCATAGCGTTAAACGACATGGACCCCTGATACATCTCTGAGCTTCTCTCTTTCCACTCCCAGATCCTCCTCCTCAGGTCCTCTGACCTGCCCATCCCTCGTTTGAGGTTAAGGGCCTTGAAGTGTTCCTCCTCCAAAGAAACATGTGTTTTCCTTAAGTGTTTTTATTCACTTTTTTAGATTTTTCTTGTGACTGTTCTAAAAACCTAATATATTCATGTTACAATGCTTCCTATTAAAAGGACAGTGTTCTCACATTTTAAAAAGCTTTTAAAATGATTGAACGATTAATCATTTGACTAATATTAGAGAAGGAAATGAAGTCTGCTACAGTTCAGTGGTGAGGGAACTTCACAAAGCATTAAACCACAGCCAGGGTTCATCAGGTGTTGGGGGGTTCCCTGGAAACATTCATGGTGTCGGTTTCACTATTTGCAGCACGTTTCTGTTTTTGCACGTGTTTTCATAATTTGCAGTGTATGACCTCTCTCGGCCACCGTAGATTTCTATCAAAACACAGAAAACTGAAAATGACTTGATATATGATATAATAATATATTTATCATCTTATCTTTCAATGAGGGAAACCTCACACGTGATGGAGGCAAACTGAGCAGACATGAGAATATAATCAAACGTGGGAAGGTTTCATTGTGGATCACTACGTGAAGCTGCAGCTCCTGACACTTTATACACAGTCTATGTTCCTGACACTTAATGAAAGCCCAGGGATGTGAAGGTCGGTGTTGTGCACATGCAGAGGACAGAAACTGACGTAAACCGATTAACCGTCACTGCTAAACACGGATCCAACGTCCGTTTACGTAAATAACATCCTTCAAATGGATATAAACACTCAAACATGACTTACCTTCAGGTGCAACGTGTTTTCAGAGGCTTGGGAGCTGCTGACAGACACGCATCAGGGGGGAGAGCCACATTTGACATCTACGACATCAACATGCGCCGCAGTTTACCTACATCCGGGTGTGGGCTTGATACATTACACGGGTACGCCGAAGGAGCGGGGTTTGACTCTGAC
This sequence comes from Platichthys flesus, assembly GCF_949316205.1. Taxonomy (NCBI): domain Eukaryota; kingdom Metazoa; phylum Chordata; class Actinopteri; order Pleuronectiformes; family Pleuronectidae; genus Platichthys; species Platichthys flesus. The sequence goes on from NC_084963.1 coordinate 7,433,447, forward strand.
GCAGGGTGACACCACATCCGGAGACGCGCAGCATTGAGAGGCGGTGTTAGGGCGAACAAACCGAGCGCTTCCTCCGAACGCCGCATCCACCTGAACACAACGTGTCATCACCCTGCGCCTTTGTTGTCAGACTGCGACCGTCCATCGGCCCCGGCTAGCATCACCGACCCGCTCTGCAGGACGAGCATAGACACGAAGAACACGCTCAGAATGATTCGTTCTACGTGTCCACGCAGCTGAATCCTCCCGTGGACAGTGGGGTCAGAGGCGGGTCTAGCTGAAGGAACCAGCCACTGTTTGAGGAAGGTAGACAGAACGAGGAGGTGAGCTAATGCTAGCCCGCTACCTGCTAGCTAACACCGCTTCTCGTTTTAACCCGACTGTTAACTGTGTAGTGGGAAGGTTCACACGACCGGGACTGAATGAGTGACACTGTGGATGTTTGATGCACGTGTCGCTTTACACATCCGGGTTAACCAGTTAACGCCAATAAGTTAACCCGGTGTAAGCTAAGCTAACGTTAGCTAGCAGCAGGTCAAAGTGATGGAACTGGGGGGGTGTGGAGGATTAGCCTTGAGCATAGAACAATACAACTCACTCTTCATCACAACCTGACAGAGGCTGGGTATCTAAGCCTGCTAATAAACCCTAGGCAGTGTGTTTCCATCACATACAATCACTGATCTGCACATGTTTATTGACAATTATTCTTGAATGGAAATCAGATTGAGAAATTCCCTCATTCTATACTTTTATCTTTCAGATGATAGCACGGTCAACATGTTATTAAAATTACCTATCTATGCAGGTTTGAAAGTTTGACCTTATCCCTTTAATACAACACTGAGTCTATGCACAGTCCTGAGAGTTGAACGTCAATATGTGATTAAATATACAGCAGATCAGATTATTTCTGATCAGTTGCCTAAATATGTCACACGCCTTCTGATCAATCATGTTATCCCAGGTTCTCAGATATATAGTATATTTCTAATTTGTAAGATTTCATTCTAATATTGCAATTAACAGCTTACTCTTCTGCACAGCATTTGTCTCTCTTTGTGTCGTTTGTCTAGTGAAGTGTTTAAAAAGCTACCTTCAATTTTTTCTTGAATTTATTCCAGTCTACATATCTCAGTCTTCCTTTTTCCCGCCTCACTTAGAGTCCACATGTCGTCGGCAGCAGAGACGGTGGAAAATGCCTCCATCATTTCAGAGAGTGTGTCCCATGATGGAAACCGGTTGTGGTTAGGCAACATCGATCCCAAAATCACAGAGTGAGTAAACCCACAGTTATTCAACAAACTGCAGAATCGTGTGGAATATTTGTTTCTAAAGAGTCCAGTCAGTTTGTCATATGTTGACACATATATGCGTCTGTTTACATTGCAGCTAAAACAACTAGAGCAACAATACAATTTATTTTTTACATACAATCTAATCATCCTTTTTCAAGGCATTAAAAGTTAATGGAATATAAATTGAAAATATATTTAGCCAAAAATCGTAACATTTCAACTCGGCACCTGAGTGAACAACAAAGTTAGTGTTTCTATTTTAGCAGCAATAAATGTTGGTTCTGAGGAGGCTGTTGCGTGGTCTATGATATGGACCTGAAGCAGTGCTTTTTAACTCGCCTGCCTCTGCCTCATAGAGAGGCAATGCATTGTGTGTGCACTTATATGATTGATTAACTGTGTGCATAGTATGTGTGTGTGTGTGTGTGTGTGTCGCAGTCTGACACTGAGCAGACTGGGCTGGGTGTGTGAAAGAGAGGCAGCGAGGCGTGGAGACCTGCTGTGCTAAGGAGCAGCCATCATTCCTCACTCACCTGCCCTGTTTACTCTCTCTGTGTCAGTCTGGTGTGTGTGCACGGACAAGCATGTTTAAGTACACAGGTGATGTTTGGGAGGCAGCTGGTGGAGGTGCAGGCTTCAACACACTGAGGTGTCTGTGTTCATTATTTGTGTGTCTTGCTTTACACAACAAAATGTATACAAGTAGACATCCTGCAGTTGTGGGGGGGGGGGGGGGGGGGGTTGGAGAACCCCTGTTACGTATGATGCGATGGAGAGGAGGTCGTTTTCTTTTCTTGGGGTGAGGGGTGTGTTTGTGTGCCTGTGGGGGCTGCTGGAGAATGTATGGGCAGCAGCTCTGGTGGGAGTCTAGACAGGCGTTTCCTTCCCCTTTCCCTGCTCTGCTCTACTTCTCCTTAAATAGCCCACCACGTTACAGTATAGAGAGAAAACATGAGAAATGCCCGTGGCCCCTGATGCTGATTGGGAAGATTAATTAGCTCCTGGGTAGCATACGTAGTGCTCCCTCTGTTTGTCCCGGTGAGTCAGAGCAAAACTCTCAGTGCGGAGGGGGGGATGTGGGAAATGCAAGGTGCCGACTATGAGTGTGTGATGTCAAAACATCGGACGACACAGGTTGCTTTCAAAGTATTAAATGAATAGTGAATAAATTTACCATGCAAGCCCAAGAGACCTAATCTCTTGGGCTACAAGTTGGTATTTGAGTCATCAATTAAGAATTAGATTTAATTAATTACGATGTGTTATTTCTTTGACATGTTTTGTTCTTCATATTTCCAGTTATTTCAAAGAAACTGGGTTAATTTGAATTTACAATACAGCGGTACTTGACTTTTCCCCTGTCTTTGCCCTTCTCACCGAGCAGAGAAACCACAGTTTTCATCACATATTCATGTTTTTTGTTCTGTCGGTTGCTCAGAGAGGGAATTTCTCATTAGTGGTGATCCATGACCTTCTTCCTTTTTGTTCACCTTCTGGCCGTCATGCTACAAGTTGTATTGTGTGTCTGGAAGTTGTCGTGCTTTTTAATAGAAGCCCTTGTAACCATCATCTTACTTACGTAGAAATTACAGTTCGCAGCCTTGGCAGAAAGCAGTCTCCCCCCCCCCCCCCCCATCGCATCCAAATCCTTTCCTCCTCCTCTCTAATTTTGCCTCCCCTCTGATCTGCACCTTTTTGGATCAAATCCTTCTCCCCTTCCTCTTTTGTGGGATCCTGAGCTCTTGTATCTCTCCTACGTGGCTCTTCACCTCCTCTCTTCTCTTGGCTTCTCATCCTCCTCCTCTTCCTCCACCTTTCACCTTGCCGCCAACATCCCCTCTCTGAACTTTACTCTTCCTCTCCCCCACCTTTCCCTCCCTTTCCTCGGCCCCTCTCCTCCTCTTCCTCCGGTGGTTTTTACAAGCCCCAGGAGGAGCGGCCCATTGTGGTTCAGCTCACCAGCATCCAAAAATGTTCTTAGAGTGATCCCTCTAACATTAACCCATATGCACAGATATGCAGCATGTATTTATTTGAATATATAGCAATATTAAAACACTTGATATTGCTTGATATACAGAATTTAAGCTTGTTGCATTTGGCTGACATGTCTTTTCCTGATCAGCGTTGCAGATGTTCAGTGGTGGGCAAACTATTTGAGTAAGAGTGAAGCAAAGTCCTATACATAATAACTTTATTATAGTATAGTCTTTCCGGTTTAAATAAGCCACCTTCACATGGGAGCCTTACAGGGTGTTGTCTGGGAAAAGCAGAAATTCTCCGTGGCCTAAAGCCCTCAAGGGAGTCGTAGAGGGGTGGAAGACATTAGTACAACCTGTAGCTTAAAGCTACACGACAGCCCCGGTGACCCACACTGAATATTCTTCACACACACACACACATTCAGGTTTAAAAATAACAATAAACAATAAATGGTTGAATAAGTGATTATTGTCCTGTCACCATTGTCCTTTCATACGAAGCATTCATTCTTGGGCCTGGACACAAGGTTACAGCACTGAAACAAAGACACTGGAATATGTCATTAGATACATGCTAATATTATATAACTTTTTATATTCCGTAAATGTATAAATAAGAGGAACATTCATATTGTGATACATGAGAAAATGTGATTGATCAAATTCTGCTAAAAGAGGAAATTAAATGTTTTTTTCCTCTCTACTAATCTGTAGTTTCTTTTCAAGGATAACCAAGCAGCTCTCAGAGGTTAAGAACGACTAAGGAAGACACTGTATATGAGCTGTTAAATTATAATTATAATCAATTAGCAGAAAATAAATCATCAAGAACTCATGTGATATATATAAAACAATTTGTATACTAATCAATAATGTAACTGGTCCATAGCTGAAGCCCAACGAGTATAAGACGTATGAGACGACAATCTGGGAAAACAGGCCTAAAAAAACAAACAAATGATATACTATCATAATTTCACATTATAATTGAACTGTCTATTAGTGAAATGAAATAGGTACCTTCTGCTCATGTCTTGGAAACATGCAGACAGCACCTGTCTTTTACAGTCATATACAGCGGCAATGAATGCAGTTTATATGTGACCCTGAAGACATTTCTCAATATAATAATGTTTTATTTTTCCCCCATGGCAGCTCGTCGACAGCAACATGCACTCACACATACACACATATCTTCTTGGTGACAGCATATCTGTGTTCATGTGTAGTCCAACAGTCTCCGGCAGGTCCACGCAGCCAGTGGATGTTTGTGCTGAGCTCGGTGCCCAGGGGGGATTTTAGGCTTCCTCTGTTTTATTCCCTCATTGTCCTGCTACTGTATCCTCAGCATTGTCTCAATAAAAGATTTACTGTCAGTGGCTGCCACACCAGCTGGCCCGCTGCTAAAAAGGTGTCAGGGAGAGAAAGCTGTCGTTCTCGTTAGCCCCAGCTCATGCAGCCACAGAGTTCAGGCTGGTAAATCCAATGTGGGGCACAGGTCTATGCAGGCGAACTGTTCATAGTGCAGGTTTTTAATCATTAAGGGGATGTTTTAATCATGTATGTTACAGTTGCAATAAATTCTCAAAAGCTTAACCTACATATTAGCCATGATTTGACTTTGTCCTCTTTTCTGTCTCGGCAGGTATCACCTGGTGAAGTTGCTTGAGAGGTTTGGGGAGGTGAAACAGTTTGACTTCCTGTTCCACAAGTCCGGGCCTTTAGAGGGACAGCCACGGGGCTACTGCTTTGTCAACTTCAGCACCAGAGAGGTACACACATACACTTTATATATGTTTGTGGAAACTAATCTTAGATGCACTAAATGTGAAGCTTTCTGTTTATCTCAATTATCTATCCCCAATGTTTATTTTAATAAAAACTACATGCAACATGCGTCACAAATTGAAAAATGTAAAAATTATTTTATAGGTTATTTTTAGGGATTAGTACTATACTGTACCGTGTGTCTACATTGATTTGTGTTACACAAACTCCGATCACAGGAGTCAATAGTTGGCTCAGCCTCTCGGGGTTCAGCGGGCAGTATTTGTTTTGGACTGAGCTCAGGGATCATGATAAACATCTCGTTTCACAGCTACTATCTATCGGTGGGATATGACGCCCTCCCAAAAGGAATATACAGAGGAAGTGTGTGTTTATCTTACTCACTCACACACACTTAGAAACCTGCTGACACACACACACACACAGATAGAAGTACTTCATAAAAAAATATAATTTAGCGTCAAGCCACTCGTTTGATCAGATAAACCTGCATTTACTCACACAGCCTCAGAAACACACACAGTTGTTGTCTACGTGTATAAAGTGACACATCATCATCATGTATTGTTGTTTTTGCCTTCTCTCTGTTGTGAGGACTAATGATTTAATGACTCCAGTGCATCATTCATCAATCATCCCGGCTGATGTTTAATCATAATTGTAAAAGATCTGATCCTCTGTTTCATCGTGTGACTGCAGGAGGCAGAGAGGGCGATCCAGTGTTTAAATGGGAAGCTAGCTTTATCCAAGAAGCTGGTCGTGCGATGGGCGCATGCGCAGGTGAGGGTGAGTGTCAAACTCCTGTTCCACTTTACATCATTTAAAATGGTACACAACCTGAGGGCTCAGTTGATCTGAACCTTTCATAGACGAATCGTTATCAGCCGCAGCCTTATCAGAAAACTTTCCTTTTACACTATAATCAATGCAGAAAATATTTCAATTTATTTTAGAATTTTACACATAACAGGTTTTTTTTTTTTCAAATAAATTGATATAGATGTGGTTGTATTTGTTTTTTTTTCTAAATTTAATTAATGATTATAAAGTTTGTTTTAATTGTTATATATGAAGCCTCAGTTACATTTCTTTGTCACAACCTTATTTTAATATATATTGGTATATCCATATCTGTAGGTTAGCCTGAGGAAATGTACAGCTGTGCATTCAAAGCATTGTATCATTGACTTTCAGATTTAAGAGATAAAAAAATTGGAAATCTTAAAGAAATAAACAATAATTCTTGAGATGGACATTCTTGACTGGGACACCACTTGCACCTCTGGTAAAATCTATTAAAAGCATCTGTCGGTTTTCATTTTCACATTAGTCCTCCAGTGGTCAGTGTATGCGGAGCAGTGGGATCCCAGCAAAGCTTATGTCTGTATCTTAACAATGGACAGCCTACTGGCAATGGGTGAAGGGATATCCTGTATAGAGACGAATCACGCCCTACACACACATACACACGCATATACACAAACACATAGTAGAGTGAGGTCAAGGTCAACTCTAAGACAACACGCTGTCGGATAAATCTGCTCACACATTGATTGTGGCCGAGCTCGATCCACCTTTACAACCAAAAGGGAATCTCTGTGATAAACTGTGAATTTTAGCAGTTTTTATCCAAAAAGTTCCATTAACATTAACATACTCAAAGTAGTGTTAGGGCTTTGTGCATTCAACTCTAAGACAACTGTCTCTTAAAGTGATTCCTGGATCCTCTCATGTGTTTGTGAAGCTGCAGAGTGAAGGAGACAGTGAGAAGCGGGACGAGTTTTTTTTCTGTTTTTGGTTTGGCTGCAAAAGTTTTATTTTTAAATATTATTACACTTTCTTCCATCCTTTTGGTTGAGATTAACTTTAAATGTTCAGTTATCCTGAAAGAGTTCAACATATCAGACTTTCTCTGTCAGTGGCATTTACTTGGGATTTTACCAACAGTTTGATTATCGTTCTACCCAGTCATTGAACACACATCCTTTGAAAGTGGCATGTGTGATCTGGGGTTTGAGTCTAGTCTAATCTAGTCTAATTAAATATTTATTCAGCCTCTCTGACACAGAAGTGACATGATGGGACAAGTGAGTCAGAAACTGTTTGTGCTGAAGTCGTCGACAGATTTCCGGACTTACATCTTGATTTTATTACATTGTATGGAAAGAGAGGAAATTATGTTAATGTATATTTTAGTATTGAAGTGTTTGCTCCAAGTCTTAACAAACATCCGCAAATTTCCAAATCAAATATTGCAACTGTTTAACAATTGTGTCTTATTGTTTTATATTGACACATTGAGCCATATTGTCTGTGAGTGTTTATTGAAAAGGAACATTGTAAAGTAATAAACATGCATCCAACATGTAAATGAACCAGATTCAGCCAGGCAGGCTTTGTTTTCATCGCCAGTCCCAGTCGGGTTGATCGTTAAAAAACTGAAATTATGTGTGTCACATTTAAAAGATTCAATGATTAATGAATAAATTGATTACTATCAATCGACAGAAAATGTATTGCCAACTGTTGTGATATTGGTTAATAATTTGTCCTTTTTTAAGATAAAATTACAAAATATTTAATAATAAGTTAATTGAGAGAATAATCATCAGTTTAATCAAAATAAAACGTGTTGTTTACTGCAGCCGGAGTTAAAGTATTTGCACATGAATTGAATTATAATCCGACCATAATTTAAACACCACATCATAAGGAACCCGCTGTGTTAACATCCTTAATGTACACGTGGCTGCAATCAGCCATGTTACATGTTCAACATTCAGATCCAGCTCTGAGGTTTTTATAGTGTCGGCTACTGGGATGTTTTTGATGCATTCCAGCTCCAGCCCTTTAGAAATAGGTGGAAGGGAAGGGTCCTGGCTGGTGGAGCGGCCATTGTTTTCGACCTATTCTTGGCTGTACATGTTCTTTATTTCTCGGTTCTCATTGTAAGACCTCGCGTGTGCTTTTCGTGCATGTATGTAACTCCGGTGCCATGTCCAGCAGCCGGGACACTGTCAGATGATTTCCTAGCATCACATTCCTGCCCATGGATGTGGGGGGGATGTCTCTCATACTCATCATGTGACTCCTGTTTTTGTCTCTTTCTTTTTTTTCTCTCCACAGGTTTGACGAAGTCTGTGTTGGCTGGTGGAGATGTGTGGAAGGGGGTTTTGAGAAGGAATGAGTGCAGACGTTGGTGGTTGCTCCTCAGCTGCTCCCATGTTATCCTCCCTCATGCCTCTAGGGCGTGACCGTGAGCTGGACGCACACACGGCTCCCGTTTGGATTCTGTCTGGTCGACCAGACGCAAACAAAATCAATGCAGCAGTTTAGCAACGTTCATGTTTGCGGGAGGAAGCCGGAGTTGGCTCTGACGAGAACCGCTGTCAGTGTTTATCAGGAGGTCTGAGGCTCTCTACATATCTGGCCCACTCGGTTCCTTCTTACTCTTCTGCCTGCTTCGCTCTCCCTCTGAGATGGTGTTGGTAGAGTCCTGGTCAGACTCAGCAGTCTAAAGCTTTATGACAGTTTAAATCTGATTGTGACACAAGCCCCGGTACAGAAAAACAAGTGATGCCGAGGTTTTTTGTGCATTTAGCAGAAACAAAAATTCCAATCTTATCAGCCACAACAAAATTTGGGATGTTATTAGGGTGTGGGCTGTAATCCACATCGTCATCATCATCTACACACAATCTGCATTAGATACTCTCGGCCTGAACAGGACAGTCGTCCATCTTTTAGTCTCTCCCACTGACTGTCTGTCTCTGTGACTACCTACATGTCTCTTTCTCGCCTGTGAATTTATCCCTTTTGTTTGTGTCTCTCCATCTGTGTCCATCACTGTTTGTGTTTTTTTGTTTTTGTTTCGTTTGGGCCACGTGTGTGTCATCTGCAGAGGTTTGAAGGTTTCCGTAACGACAAGACGATGCCTCCGAGCCTGGAGCCGTCGTCGAGCGGCGCCGGAGACGACGGAGCCTTGACAGCCAATCACCTCAGGTTGGTACAGAACACACAACACCGCTTCACTCCTCTTTTAAAGTAAGTCCCCACTTAAATTGGTTGAATGTGAAATCACTGTTATAGTAGATAAACCAGCCTCCAGAGTGGATGAACCCGAAAATGACAGGCAGACCGAACCTTTCGAAAGAGATTACGTGACACGGTTAGAAGCTGTCTGGCAGTAAACTTAAGGAATAAATGATTTGACTCTCTTTTCTCCTAAATGTCATTTCAACCAATTGCATGAGACAGAAGTTCCTAAGCTAAGTGTGTGTTGGACGATCGAACCGCATCTGAAACAACATTCCTCTGGCAATTTCTGTAACTCTCGGACACTGGCGTTGTTACAGTCACATGGACGTCATGCAGCGGAAATACGAGTTTGAAGGAGCGGGACGCTGAAGCTCTTTCAATTTCCACTAAATACTTTCTCTCACTTTCATGAGTGCAACGCCATAAACGCGTTCGAGGAAACATTGTCCAAAAGTGCGTAGCGTTACGTCCCTAGCTATAAACACTTCCAAGATATAATATCTAACTATTCTTCTTCAAAATGTTTACAAACAACCAAGCTTTTGTTATCTGTTTTCTTGACCTGTTTAATTGCATAATTTCACATGTTTTCAACAATTTTCAAACCCAGCGAAATCCCGAACTTTACTTAACGTGACCTTTTAATGGCATTCTTCTCTTTCTGTCTCTATTAGTCATTGCTGCAACTTCCAGGTCAAACAACTTATGACCAAGGATAAATACATGGCTAGCCAGTTAGCTGGTTAGCCAGTTAGCTAGTCGGCTGTGTTTCCTTCCACTGTTTGTATTGCTCGCTCGTAATTGATCACAATTATCAATTTGTCGTTGCTGCATAACGTAAATAAAACATGATTTGCACCTGAGTGGCATCAGGGACATTTTCAACTCCCACGCTGCTTCGTGACATCATGAAACTCGGCTCTCTTGTTATTGTTTTGATAGAGAGACCCCTAGCGGGCGAAAGATACACCTCGTACGATTAACCTGTAGTAGTGTTCCGATTGGCTCAAACACCTTCTCGAACATACTTGCCTCCTTCATCAACCTGCGTCGCTCGTCTACCTCCACACATCCTCCTCTGTGCTCCAGCTCGGCCCCTGAGGCGATCACAGAGGAGCCCTGAGTGCTCTTTGCGTTTCGCCACAAACCTCAGTTCAAGTTGAGTTCATCTGGACTCACACTTTGGCTCCGAAAGCTTCTGGGTGGAAACGCTAAAGTTCTGTCAAAGTAAATTACAACGTGCTTCGTTGTTGTGGCTACACTTGCGACCTGACATCAGCATATGAGCGCACACACAGACACACACTCACACTCACACAATGAAAGCACGCCAGTCACATCGAGCACTGTTAAGACGGTAAAAGTGCTCTCGTGCTCGCGGTGTCAGCTCTTCCCGAGACAATCCTGTGTGTGTAGCAGAGCGTGGGCCGGCGGTGCTTCTCAGGAAAGGTTGCACACTTTGATTCTAGTGTAAACTTCAAAATCACTCTCCGCAGTGAACAGGGGAGGAAATATACACAGCCTCTTCCTGCTTTGTCCACCGATATCCCCTCTAGGTGTTCCCTAGCTCTTGCTCGCTCACTCACCTGCACCGTAATCTTTCTCCCCACCTCCTCTCACTTGCTCCTTCAGCGACAGATTTTCTCGCAGTCTCTTGCTCATTCCCTTCTCCCCTCATTTCTCTCCATAATACCGAGAGCACTAATAACTCCTCTTCTTTCCCCCTTCAGCTGCGGGCCGAGAGACTGTCCATCACTCATTCCGTCTCTCACCCTCAAGTCCAACACTGGTATTTTCCCCACCTCACATCTCTCCTCTCTCTCTCTCTCTCTCTCTCTTTTTTTCCCCCTCTCCTCCTCCAGCACGAGTGCTAAAATCCGCGCCATCGAGGCCAAGCTCCAGATGATGGATGAGAACCCAGAAGATGACTACGCCGGCCCGTCGGCCTACGTTCACAACAAACCGCCAGAGAGGAAACGATGGGAGCCCTACAATAAGTCCCACCACAACAACCAGAGCAGGCCCTTCCGCAAGTTCAGGAGATGACCCCATGCTCCGAGACAACCCCCACCACCACAGCTCAGCCCCCCCGCCTACACACACACACAGACTCTTTACAGTAGATATTATACAGACTTTATCTGGGAATAAAAGATTTTTGAAGTTGTTCCTTTCAGAACTTTGACTCTTTTAGGAGCAATCCTGGAGAAGTACCTAAAGTGTTTTATTATTGGGGCCTAAGCACTCAGCACGGACCTTATTGGAACAGCTTCGATTATTATAATGATTATTTTGGTTACAGTACATAATTAGTTATCATTTAGTCTTCAATGATGCCCAGAGCAAGGCTGCTGTACAGGTCGGATCCCTCACGACTCTCGTGCTTTCACTTTGTTACAGAGACTTACCACAGGTGCATCATCCAGCTGGGGTCTGCAGGCACTAAAGGAAAGAGAAATTATTATTATTATTCAATTCTGTTTTTGTTTTTTTTTACCTCCCAGATAAAATTATTTAAATGAGAGGTCCTCACTTTTCAGTGTTTGTCTTGATTCAAGACGTCAAACCAGGAGAAAGCAAATAGGATTTGTCACGGGTTTGTATTAATGGAGTTTAAATGAGAAGCCACTCAGCGACAATTAGTGTGAGTAGCAGTTTGTTTCGTGCAAAGTGTCGAGTTTTTCCCTGAATAATTTGCTCTTTTTTTTTTTTTTGAATCCAATTTTTCTACGACTGCAGTCCAATCATTTTTACAAACGTTATGTGGCATGGAGTTTGTTTTAATTTTCATTTGCAATTAAAGGTAATTGAATATCATCCGCAGTGTGTGGTTTCATGAAATTTTATAGGTTGTACGCAGGTTGTGCTGTTAGAGCAACATTAAAATGCCCTCAGCCCGAAACACTGTTCCTGATATTAAAGAATGGATCTTAAGAAATGCAGTAACTCCGTAGTAATCGATTAATCCTGGTTATTTTAAACACTGATTATGTTGTTAGCCCCATTTCCTTCTTTTTTTCATTTGGAATATTAAATATTTTATTAATTTGCTTCCCCAAAAAAGATTTGAATCAATTATTTCAATCCTTTTTATGCTGACTGAATGTGGGTTTAATATTGTTTTGTGTGTTGTTCTATTGGAGCAGATGGGATGTTTGTGATGTGATCTGAATTGTGTGACCTGCAGTGTGAGGCTGTAAAAAAAAATCCTTTGCAGGGCAAAAATATATTTTAATTAATAATATTTAACTTGCATCTTAATATGAAAGATAAATTACCTCGCAGCAGAGAGAGGGATCGATAACAAAATGACAGAACGTTATTTCACGTGCGCTGGAGAAACCAAATCCTACCTCTTGACATCACCCACTCGTTTCCTGTTCTGATTTCTTTGTTGTTGTAAATTCACCAGATCGCAGGATATGTCTGATGTTCGTCAGATCAGCTGAACGGTTCCTTTGTGCCATGTTTGCGCATTTATCTGTTTTCAAAATAAAGGCCCCGTTCGTTCAAATATGTCACAGTCGTTTCTCCTGCGGAATAATGTATTTTTTTTAAGTTTTGGTGTCTGTGAACTTTAGATTGACAGATAATTGTGGAATCGGACCAATGATTGAAACATCGATCTAAACCGGTTTGTGGCCTCGTGCATATCCTGTAATTATCTTGCTTATCCATTGTTAAATAACTCCGTTTTATTTCGTCATTGTAGATTTTAATGAGCTCCAATTTGTCATAATTGTTGCACGGGTTATTGTGTAGCTATCTGTTTTTTTTCCTGTCCTTCATTATTTAAATATGCTTCTCCTTATTGTGTGTTTGCAGAATTTAAATAACGTACATTTAGTTTGAAAAAAAAAATAGATCTGAAATCACGAATGGGGTTTTAAATACATGCGAGCAAACGATTACACCATAACAAATCTATACATTGGAATTTAAACAAATATATTAAATTTAAATTATTTAATCTATTGTAAAGCAATTCGTTTTGAAGAAACTTGCAAACTTTTAATATAAACTCTACTCTGTCTAATATAAAAAAAAGGCTCCGTTTATTTTTGCTTTCATTATTGCGTTATGCAGTCAGCAGCAGTTGAATATTTCCAGTAGCAAATAAATGGCAATCATATAACTAAATATATATTTTTCCCTCCTGGCAGCCGCTGTTAAATCCTGAGATATCAAACATCCACCCGCAGAGTTTGAGTGTGAGTAAAGTTTCTGTCATAACTGTTCCAAACTGTGTCCACCCTTCTCACGCATACGAAGCCCTGTCCTCGCCCTCCCCCTTCTTTCAACTATAAGGCACTGACTTCCAGCACAGCTCCGCACAGACAGACCCGGTTCTCCTTCTGTCGCGCTCTCGTCGTCTTCGCAGTCTCTCCCTCCCCTGCACCTATGAAAGCCTCGGGAGTAAAAGCTGCCAACCCTTCAATTTGATCCACTTCCTGTAGTCAGAGACTCCTTCCCAAAAGTGGAGAGGAGAGAGAGAGAGAGAGAGAGAAAGAGAGAGAGAGGGGGAGACCAGGGGAGAGGAAGAAATCTTTCTGGTCTAAATAAGGCTCTCTGAGGAGCAGCAAGCAACTCCACGTCTCTACAAAACTTCTGTGTTGTGTGTGTGCGCGGCGTTCCGAGCATTGCGCACAGCTCAGCAGTGTTTCACGTAGAGAAAAGCATTTTTTGTTTTTGTTTTTCGTGTTAAACACCAAAAACGAGCGCCTCAGTCCCACAAGAATTCATGCACGGTACGGATGGTACGAGCTTTGACGCCCAGCATCGCTGACTCGTCCCCTGATTCCACGCACCGAGTTTGGAGACACTGCACGGCGGCGTCACCCCGGGGGGTTCATGTACTGGAAAAATGAAGTTTTGTCCCCTCTCTCAGAGGGAAATAAGATTCTGTCCGACGGAATTCCCACGAAGCAGGTACCGACACTTTGGACACATACGTTTTTACAAGCTGCATCCCCGTGCGTAAAATGGCTCAGATTGGAGAGCTTTTACGCACCGTTTCAGCCTTAATGTAAAGTTAGAGCCGAGTGAGGTTTATTTGTGGGTGTGACATGGTGATTTGAGTGTAACGCTGCAATAAGTAGCCTCGGTGAGAAATCATTTCGATTCACCAAACTGTTTGTCTTCTCCCCTGCACCTCTTCGTGGTTGCGACTTTTTTGTTTTGTCTCTTCTGTGATGTCGCAAGATTCACCGCTTGTCTGTATGAGAGTGTGTGTGTGTGAGAGTGTGTGTATGTGTGTGTCTGAGCTGCGATCAGCTGCACGCGCCAGCAGCCGTGAGAAGGCACGCGCCTCTCTCTCTTTCTCTCACACCGGTATGAATAGCGTGATTTGCGGTCCGTGCGAGCCTCTCGAACGCTGCCAATTGCGCCCGGGAAAGAATTAGATTTTAATTACAGCCATTAAAAATCAAATTTGCAATTCTTTGGGTGACCCGTTGCCTGTTTCTGATTGACAGATGAAATTGACACTCCGGGTCCCTCTTATCCACAAGCTATTTGTAATTACAGGTAGCCCCCCCACCACCACCACACACACACACCCCTAACACCCCCTCTACTCTCGTGTCCTGGATTGCGAAGGAAATACTATTATTCTGAGAGGCATGGGTTAAGGGCTGCAGGGAACAAAATCAATCCAAATTGAAATAGCTTCATTAAATTGTGCCTTTTGTGGCGGGGGCCCCTTTTAGCAGGTTTTAACCGGGGTGTATTGTCAGGACGACTTTATATAGGAGCAGCCGTGAAGGGCTTGTCTGCAAATGTCTCCTGGGGGTCTCTCAGCTGAAGATGAGACGGGAGATGTGATGAAGACTCACCGTGTGCTGCACGTTGTGTTGTAGGTGATCTCTGTCGAGCAACAGAGTACACCGGGAGCCTCGCGCTGCAGTGTGGAGTCCAAACACGCGACAATGGTGAGAGCTTTATGTCTGTTTGTGATGTGAAATACCTTCAGTGCGCCTTTTTACGCACAGTTTGGCCCGTGCGCACCCGTGGCATCTGTAGCTAGGATTCCATGCAAATACAGACATTTCAATGTGTGGACTGTGATGAAAATGGCGACATCCCCACGGTGTGTTACTGAGCTGTGCTGATGCCCTCTTGCAGTCTCAATCGGATCCAGAATCGCAGCGGTCCAACATGGAGCGGGAGGACACGCGTTCGTCCCCGAGCACCCCGTCCAGCCCCTCCGTGTGCTCGCCGATCTCCACAGCCAGTTCCGTGCCTTCCAACGGAAAGAACGTGTGCGCCAGCTGCGGTCAGGAGATCGTGGATAGATATCTGCTGAAGGTGAGAGGCCGAGACGAACCTTATACTCTAACAGAATCAAACCACAAGATGCTTGGTTATTTTTTTTAACATTGGCATAAACAGGCAGTTAACATGTTGTGGAGCAGGAGCCAGTGGAGCAGGGTTTGGAGAGGCCTGCTGAGATTTGTGCGCTGATGAAAGAACAGAAAGCTCAACTAAAGGGTGTTTTACTGTTGGATTAAGAGAATAAATAAACATTTGGCACAAAAAAAAATACAAATACTCTTTAATAACAGAACTACTTTCTTTCCATACTTATTAATGCAGAATATTACTAAACGAGCCTTCATATATATATCTTAATTCAGTGGAAATTAATGATATTATAATTATTTTCTAGCTGCAACAGGAACAAAAACAAACCAGATAACCAACTGGGTCCTTGTTTCTAAATGTGACTGATGTTATCTCCAGTGGGAAACACACGCGCAGCTACAGACGGTCTTCACGAGCCCGCAGACACAACATGGATGTTTTGGTTTTTACTGTTTTACCGTCTCACTGGTTCATGGGCCCTGACGCGTGCCATCGAGAGTCTCTGACCTGTACACGCGCTCCAATGTGCGTGTGTTTGTCAGGAAGTGAGAAGATCTGAGTCTGTTTGGTTCTCAATCTCAGAGACAATTCAAACACCGAGAACTGGTGTTTTATTCAAGTAATTCATTTTAGGAAGATACCAAAAATTCAATACATAAATCAATTAAAAAATCAAACTAAAAACATTATAATTTTAAATTAGAGTTCATTATGTTGTGGTTTCGAGTTCCTGGCATGATTGCATATCAGCTTTAATTCTACGATTCAATTTCTTTATACAATCGAAAATAC